>NC_090817.1:39611730-39911730 GCF_000390325.3 Nicotiana tomentosiformis | reverse complement strand
GCACATCAACATCCGAGTCGCAACCTCTAGAATGACAACCATGCGTCCGAATCCTATCAAACCAACTCCGAATTGCACCAAATTTTGCGTACAATTTTCAAATAGAAAAACAGACCTATTCCAAGTTCCAAAACTAAAATTTGACCCCAATATCCCCAAAGTCAACCTATGGTCAAACTTAAGGAAATTCCTAAACCTCAAATTGTCAACTTTCGGAAAAATAAGTCAAATAAATCTAGGGACCTCTGAATTCAATTTCGGGCATACGCCCATATTCTAAATCACGATACAAACCTATCGAAACCATCAAAATATCGTTCCGTGGTCATTTTTACAAAAGTCAAACTCAAGTCAATATTTTCAACTTAAGCTTCTAAACCAAGAACTAAAAGGTCCAAAACTTTCTTGAAACGAAACTAACCATCCCCACAAGTCATAAAACCACAAATACACATACGAAAAACTTTTAAAGGGGAAACAGGGCTCAAATATACAAAATGGCCATTCGTGTCGCTACACATATATAATCATCACCTTGTATGTACGTCATCCACACACATAAATCAAGTAGCTAATAGGCCAATCAAGTCTTATTTGCTCAAGTCAAAATTAACCACGCCACTTACCTCTTTCTGGAATCAAATCAATAATCAACCAAGGCATTTTCTTTAGACCAAGCCTTCACACCAATCAAATCTAGTCAAATATAGTTCAAACAATTCGAAAGAAGCTTTAGAAACTATCCATGAGTGAAAAAGACTCAATCTTTAATGAAATTTAAAAAGTCAATAAAAGTCAACCCCGGGCCTTCTTGTTCAAAATCTAAAATTCGGACCAAATCCCGATTATCCATTCACCCCCCGAGTCCGGATAAGTTATTCATTTCTAAATCCGACCTCAATTCGAGGTCTAAACATCAATTTTATCAAATGTCTAATGTTTACCCAAAACCTGCAATTTCTACTTTGAAACTACTAAATTTAAGGTTACAAATCAATGGATATTTATGGAAATACATCAAAACTAGTTGCAAATCCCTAACAAATGAAGTTTGGATGAAAACATCTTCAAAAAGCTCTCCAATATGTGCTCTAGGTTTCAAAAATGGTGGAAGATAATGAAATCCCGTTTTAGTTTTTTTATTTAACTAGGCGTCGGGTGCCCTTTGCATTCGTGGAGCACCTGTCATATTTGCGAAGTACACAGGCTAATTGTCCTTCGCGTTCGCGGGGTCCTCATCGCGTTCGTGAGTGCATCACCCCAACCAAGCCTCCACGTTCGCGCCCAGTAGGTCGCGTTCACGATGTAGAGCCATCTTCTCTCCCCAGACATCCTAAAGCCTACGCATTCGTGAGGTTCCTCTCGCGTTCGCATAATGCATCCTTTCCGAGTCCCAAATTTCCCCTTCGCGATCGCGGTAGTGGCTCCGCAATGGTGAAGAATTGTGATACACCAGCAAAAACCAGTTAACTCTATATGTCAAATATCTAAAATAGCAAGTCTAGTCTGAGGCAAAATATAAATTAAGTAGTTAAACAAATAAGAATAACTAAAATATTACAATTTAAACATGGCGTGAGACTAAGTCTATCCGGACATAATTAGGAATTCTAGCATACGCACGGAATCGTCATCTCATACCTGCATAGCTCCCAAACATGTAGCACATAACTAAGTAGCACCTATGGGGTGTTCTCTCACAAGGTTAGACAAGAGAGTTACCTCGCTCCGAAATCTGATATCCTGCTCCAACGCCTTTCTAACTCCTCAAACCAATGCCAAACGATCCGCAACTAGTCAAACAACGTACAAACCAATTAAAATATACTCAAAGATTCGTAATTTAACAATTAAAATCATTTCACAACTCCACACGAAAAGTCAACAAAGTCAACCCCTCGGGCCCACGTGCCCGGATTCCAAAATTTTTCGAAGATAACAAATTACCCATAGCAGTACGAACTCAAATATTTAATTTATTCCCAATTCCATGTCTAATTTTGTGGTAAAAATCCAAAAATACTATTTCTAGGTTGTCTTCCAAAATCCCATAATTTTTTCAAATTTTCATGTTCCAATCCATATATAGTCAATGTATATAACTCACAATGAGTGGGAATCACTTACCTTATGATAGATGATGAAAATTCCCCTTCAAAATTGCTCCAAAACCGGCTCCAAATCAGCAAATGAGATGAAATAAGCCAAGTCCCGATTTGAATTTCCTATACACTTCCAAGGCATTACTCTTCGCGAATGCGGCATGTGCCTCACGTTCACGAAGCACCACTCAGATCCAGCTCAAAAATCCTCTTCACTATCGCGAGATAGGACCCGTGAACACGATGCCTTAACAAGCCTGACCATCGCGAACGCGACCTTGACTTTGCGAACGCGAATGCCAATTCTCCATACCCAGCTCCCCTCCTCGAACGTGACGCACTTGTCGCGAATGCGATGTACCTCTTCCCCCAAACCTTCGCGAATGCAGCTTCTCCATCGCGAACGAGATGATCAAACCACCTCCAGCAAAATCCTTCATAGCGAACACGTGTTTCCCACCGTGTTCGCGATGAACAAAACCAGAACCAACAATTATGCAATATAAAATCAAAGGGAATTGTTTTGAAACCATCGCGGAACACGTCCGAGCTTTTGGGACCCCATCCAACCATACAAGCCAGTCCCAATACCTTATTCAAACTTTTCTAAAGGATCGAAATACCACGAATAACATCAAAACCACGAATCGACGATCAAAATCCTTCTTTTAAATTTTAAATCTTCAAACTTCACCGAATGCGTCCGGATCATACTTAGACATTCTGGATCAAGACAAACTTCACACACAAGTTTCAATCCACTAAATGAACCCATCCAAGGCCCCAAAATACCCCCCTGGAGTCAGATAATACCGAAATCCACTCCAAGTCAAACTTAGCAAATTTCAAAACCTTAAAAAATACAAACTTCCAATATTAAGCACTGAAACGCTCTTGGACCATCTGATACTCAACCCGAACATATGCCCAAGTCCGAAATCACCTTACGAACATGTAGGAACCTTCAAATCCTGATTCTGGGGTCGTTTATACAAAAGCCAAACATTGATCAACTCTTCCAACTTAAAGCTTCCGAATGAGAATTATTCTTACAAATCAACTTCGAACTTCTCGAAAATCAAAACCAACCACATGTGTAAGTCATAATATATAAAGTGAAGCTACACAAGGTCTCAAACCATCGAACGACATGCTAGAGTTCAAAATGATTGGTTGGGTCGTTACACTATACAGGTGATTAGCGAGTATCATTTATAATTCTTGCTTTTATTACCTCGCCGAGGTTAGTTATGATACTTGTTAAGTACATGAGGTCTGTTGTACTCATACTACACTTCTGTACCCTGCATGCAGATCTTGGAGCTGAGATGTTGTGAATGACGGGAGTTGGCACTGAAGATGTACCTGTTTTCCGGATATAGCTACCACTTGTTCTTGGTAGTTTTAGATTTGTAATATGTTTATGCCTATTCAAAACAAATGTTGTTTTTATGTTCATACCATCTTTGTAAATCTAAGTCTTAATGGCTCATGACTTGTACTACCAATCCTTGAGTTATTGTATTGAATTTAAGATATTTCACTTATTGATTTCTTGTTATTCTTATTAGAATTGTGTTGACTGTAATTTGGCTTATCTACTGGTTTGGGTTAGGTGCCATCACGAGTAGATGAATTTGGGATCGTGACAACAACAAAAGATCAAAATAAGTTGGAAAATCCGAAATCCAAATTCATTAGGATATCTTATTTTTGTTGGATTTGTAACTCATTTATGCCTCCACGGATGATACAACAATTATTTACAAATATAAGTAATCTTGGTGACTCATCTGAGTGCTCAAACGAGCAGACGAAATTGAAGTGCAAAGAGAAAATAATTCCACTCCCATGAAATTGCAGAAGAGAATGCATGTTGATTCCTCAATATGGTATGGTGAGATAATTAGATATTAAAGAGAACGAGTGTATTGTGATAAGTTTGAAATAGGTTGAATATTGCACGACCTAATTAATGAATGAGAAAATTAAGGAGTCAATACATTAAATCAATTAACAGAGATATATTAGAGATATGACACTACTAAAAAATAATGTAATTCCGTCCACTATTTCCGACCGATTTTAATTAGTCGGAAAAACGATGGTCGAAAACTTCAAAGCGTTGACTGACTATCAAACTTTAATTTCCGACCGAAATCTGTCGGAAATAATTAAATATTTTTTTTTAATTTTCAAATTTCCGACCGAAATTGGTCGGAAACTATTAATATTTTTTAAAAAAAAATTATTTTCCGACCGAATTCGGTCGGAAATTTAAAAAAATAATAATTTTAATTAATTAAATAATTAGTTATAAATTGTAATAAATTGTTAATTTATTTTAAAAAATAAATATAAATTCATAATTTCCGACCGAATTCGGTCGGAAATTTCCATAAACTGGAGAATTTATTTGAAATTTTCGACCAAATTCGGTCGGAAATTATTAATTTCTGGGCAAAGAAAATTAAATTCCGACCGAATTCGGTCGGAAATCTGGGTAAAACCTCGGCAGAAAATGCCTATTTTTGAGCTACACCACCTGCCAATTACAACCAATATTCATCCTATAATGGCAGCATTACATTGCTGCCATTCAACCATAATTAATCAACAACAATGAATATACTAACAACAACAATAATAACAATAATTAACTAACAAAAACTATTAACTAACACTAACAACCATTATCTAACAACAACTAATAACAACCACAACAACTAATAACAACCACAACAACAACATACCATTCAATATTTTGTTTAATAACAAAATAACAATATAATCATCGTTCAAAATTAGTCTCAACTAAATATTGACAAGTTCAATACTTTGTTTAGCAATACACACCATTCAATGAGTTTTTTATTTAGCGTCATCTCTATCTTCACTCCTAGAACCTCCATCATCGACACATGGGGAAGGATCACGAGACCAGGGAATGGGGAAAGCATCACTAGCAAGAAGATTGGCCAGCTGACCTTGAAGGAGATTAAATTATTCGTCCCTCCTTTCTAGCTGAACTTTAAGGGTACCAAATTGTTCATCTCTCTTTTTTTCTCTAGCCTTTGTCTCTTCAAGCTCTGCTGTCAGCTTTGCGATCTTCTGTTCCATAGACGATATAGTCGACCTATCAATCGCCTCGCCTTGGGCGGAAGTCCTTATACCTTGCAATCCAGCCCTGTAGCGCCGAAATGATTTATCTGGAAGGTCGTATGCTATCCTCTTTTTAGGACCATCGACAACATCCAAACATATTCTCTGCGCTTCTTCGTCTAAAATGGGCGGTCGCGCGCCTTGTTCATTCGGTGGCAAGCTCTGAGTGTACTCCACCAAATTAATCTTGTAGCGACCCTTTATTTAGAAGATAGAAAATTACTAACTATATAATATTATAAATATTTATAGTAGTTATGAAACTTACATGTGTAGTCTCTGCCCGGTCCTCGAACCATCTAGTTGGATCTGTCGGTGCCTTCTTCTTCCGGATGTGAGTCTCCATGAAGAACTCATCATGACTCATCTTCCTCCCATATTATATTTCCTACAAATATAATAAAACGTGTTAATAAAATAAACATATATAAATATAATTCGATAAAAATAGACCGAAATATTTTATGGAATTACTAGTTGTCTCCTCGTATCCCACATGCTCCTTAAACCCAGACAGTGCAAGGAGCCACTCTTCTCAGATGCTCGGGCCTTCTTTCCCAGTTTACTCTGCTTCTCAAATTTCTCGGTGTCACAATACCTTTGCAGATCCACCCATACATCCGGTAGAACCCATGAAGGCTTCTTTTTAACCTTTCGAGCGGAGCTGAAGGAATCAGAGAGTCTCTTACGTCATTTGTACTCCTAATTTTTACAAATTTCACGTTTATACCGATCCTCCCAGGCACACTTAGTCTGCAAATAAAGTATGTAACGTTAGATGAAAATATTGTTAATATAATACTTAAATAGATAAGAATTGTATTAAAACCTTAAATTGGTTGAACATTTGCTGCACAAGATCCTCTGTAAAGTTACTCCAAGTCGGATAGGGTGCATTATACAACCCGCCAAGAATATCAGTGATTATCTTTGTAACCTGATGATTAGGAATGAACCTGCAACATAGAAATTACATTAAATAAAGAAGAGTAGCTATTATAATTCAGCAAAAATAAAGAAGTAATAAATAAATCTTACCCATTTCCCTTAGGCCTGATGATGATCCTATGATAACGATCATAACGCACATCATCTGGATCATCATTCTCCGATGAATCTGAAGTGTGCGCAGAAGGGGGGGGGGCATCTGGCTCAGTGCTACTATCCCGAAGACGAAGTCTAGAAATGCTAGGAGACGAACTCCGTGGAGAGGGAGACGGGGTCCCTGATGAAGATGGCTACGATCTACACCCCTGCATCGATCTGGACCCCTATTGCGATCCAGACCACTATTGCGATCCGGCCGGCTGAAATCTAGATGGATGCGATCCAGTTGGAGATGAAGCAAATAGAGCAGATGATGGGCGTACCATATGGCTCTGTGACTGGTGACTCGATGCACCCATGTTAGTACTGGTAGGATCATGAAAAGGAAGCGGGGTATAGCCCTGTGGCGGAGAATGGTGATAATATTGTTGGGCGGGCGAATGGTGGGTAGTATGATGAGTAGATGGATGTGGTGGAATGGATGCAAGTGTGGAGTGGAAGGAATCGTGGGTGTAGCACCATCATCATGATCAATAGGCCTTTTATCCTTCCTAGACCTACCTCGACCACTACCGGCCATCTGCATAAATTAAAGAAAATGTTAGAATTGAGAATATAAATCTATATAAGTTGAGAGCGCTTGAAAAAAATAACATGCTAGTCGTCTTCGTCGACGTATCCTTCCTAGTCTGAAAATCCTTCCTCTTCACTTATTTCATTTTCATTAGGTGATTCTTCATCCTCATTTTATATGATTGTTATTTCCTCCATATCAACTTCTTCTAATATGCGTTGAGGGTGCTCCAAGTAATTTTCTAACTGATCATCCACCATTTGGTTAACACTTGAGGTATCGTTTTGGTAAGCAACATCTAGCACATTCTCAACTTCCACCCTACCAACAGGATTTGTTTTGATTACAAACAACCAATCAGCCTTATCCCTCCGCAATGGATATGAAGCATAGTACACTTGCCTAACTCTTTCTGTAATTATAAAAGGATCATAGCGATCATACTCCCTCTTTTTATTAACCTCAATTATGTTGTACTGCGAGTGTGCATTTGTACCTCTTCTAGGTGTTGAGTCAAACCACTTGCATCGGAAAAGTATGATCTTCTTATTTGGCTAACCTGAATATGACGATTCTTTGATCACACCATAAAAATTATTTTCCCCATCCTGGTTGCCTTCACCACCTTTGACACACACCCCACTGTTATTGCTTTTTTTATACTTGGAGCATTCCTCAGTGTGAAATTTGTAACCATTCATATAATACTTAGACATAGTCATAACCGTAGGTGCAGGTCCCCAAGATATGTCTTTCAAAAATTGAAAAACACAGTTGTTTGAATTATTGACCTACATGTAGGGGTAAATAAATCACAAGTGAGCAAGTATATTTACAAGTATGTATATTCACATGTGAGAAAGTATGTAAGATGCACTTACACACTCTTTAAACCATGCCTCAAATGTAGAATATACAGCACCATGACCAAATTGACTCACGAAGTCACTGAGCGACGCATTGAAAATTATTTGTTAGTTGTATCAACCAAATTAAATAGTAGCCTGTGTAAATTAATCTTACGTCAACACTTACTTAAGAAAGGGTTGAACTTCCGGACAATTTAGCAACACATGATTTGAAGCTGATTTGTACTCCATACTACTTAGGCCCCTTTTGTTCGATCTTTAGAACCTCGGCCTGGTTGATTGAATACGGACATTGGTGGATATAATGGATCAATCTCAATCATCACATTGTGCCGATTGGGCCTATTTCTAGCACATGGAACATGACTGTCAAAGTAGTAAGAACAAAAATGGGCAGTTTCCTTTGCAAGATAGGCTTCGCATATGGATCCTTCAATCCTATTCCTCTTTTTAACAAATCGTTTACACTTGCCGATAGTCCTGCATATTGTCATATTAGAGGATAACGTTAAAGAAAATTACAAAAATAAATCAAGGTTTGATCATTACCTCTCGAATGGATACATCCACCTGCATTGATCTGGGCCTCCAAGTCGCGCCTCGTGTACAAGGTGAATTGGAAGGTGTTCAATCACATCAAAGAAACCATATGGAAAAATCCTTTCCAGCTTATTACGGATTACAGGATTGTTCCGATTCATTTGAAATAGGTTTTCTTCCCTTAATGTGGTAGAACACAAGTCTTTGAAGTACAAACTTATCTCTGTGATGGGTTTCCATATATTTTCAGGCAATCCACAAAATGCAATAGGGATTAAGGTTTCCATGAATATATGACAGTCATGACTTTTCATATGAGTCATCTTTCCCTCAACCATATCGGCATGTTTTCCCAGGTTCGATGCATAGCTCTTGGGCATCTTTAGGTTTGTAACCCACTCACAAATCTGTCGTCTTTGTTCCAAAGTGAATGTGTAGCTGGCCATGTGCTTGAACACCTTACCATTGTTCCCAGACTACAAATGTAATCCAGGTCGCCTGCAATATTCTTGTAAGTCCAGTCTAGCATTAGGGTTATCTTTTGTCTTATTCTTATCATCCATCATTGTGTTGAACAAATTGTCAAAATAGTTCTTCTTAATATGCATGACATCAAGATTGTGCCGAAGAAGATTATCCTTCCAATATGGCAACTCCCAAAATATGCTCTGTTTTGTCCAGTTATGAGTAACACCATGTCCAAGAAATCTAGAAGGTGGGGCCTCGGTAACTTTAGTGAAGTTCTGAACCCTCTCCCAAATTTCCTCACCGGAATAAATTGGAGGTGACAAATCATGTTCAACTGTATTATTTTTGAATGCGTTCTTCATCCTTCTGAACTCATGATCAACTGGCAAGAACTGACTATGACAATCAAACCATGACTACTTTCGGCCATGTCTTAAAGTGAACTCTTTACCATTTTTCATGCAGTAAGGACATGCTAACTTTCCGGCAGTCATCCACCCAGGCAACATTCCATACGCAGAAAAATCATTAATGATCCACATTAAGTTAGCACGCAAGTTGAAATTTTGCTTAGTTGATATATCATATGTCACAACTCCATCATACCACAACTGTTTAAGCTCATCAATTAGAGGTTGCAAATATACATCAATCAAACTCTTTGGATTGCGGGGACCGGGAATAACACAATTTAAACAAATATATGGACTAGTCATACACATTTTAGGCGGAAGATTATACGGCGTAATAAAGATCGGCCAGCATGAATATGGTGTTGCAGAAACAGAAAATGGCGTGAAACCATCAGCACACAAACCCAACAGAACATTCCTCGGTTCACTAGCATAATCCGGATATGTCCTATAAAAATTCTTCCAAGCTTCCCCATCTGAAGGATGACACATAACACCGGGCGGCCTTCTATTTTTATAGTGCCATCTCATATGAGGAGCGGAACTCATCGATGCGTACAACCTCTTTAATCGATGAATAAGAGGTAAGTAATGCGTCGACTTCACAGCAGCTTTCTTCCTGCTGGAAAGCCGCTTAAAACGAGATTTTTCACAAAATTTATAACTTTCTAAATCTGTATCACCCTTATAATATAACATGCAACCATCTTCACAACAATCGATTTTCATAGATGAGAGTCCTAACTTAGAAACCAATCTTTTAACCTTATATAAATCTTCAGGTATGTTGAAAGTTGGGTCAACTAGTTCACTCATAAGGCCAATGAAATAATCCATTCCCACTTGAGAAATATTGGTATCTGATTTGATACTTAATAATCTAACAGCAACAGACAACTGAGAGTGCATACTCCCTTCCCTTAGTAGACGACTAGTGGCCTCTAACTGTTCATAAAAATATTTTGCCTCTTCGTTAGGAAGTTGTTCAACACTTTCATGGGTTTCAAAATCGAAGTGCATCCCAAAAGCATCCGCAACCATTTCATGGTATCTAGGATGTTGAATGTTATTCCCCACCGACTTACTATATTCACCAACAACTACGTTATGAAATATACCATCACTACCATCAATCTCTCCATGACTAGTCCACACAAAATAATTATCCATAAAACTTTTTTTATAAAGATGAGCCTTAACATCCTCCGATCCAAAAAAATACAAACACTTGCACTTCACACAAGGACATCTAATCAACCCTCCAATCCAAAACGGTTCAAGTGACATTGCATGCGTAATAAATTCCTTAACCCCTTCTATAAATTCCTCCCTCCAAAACCGACGATTAGGATAATTTCTATTATACATCCAACTACGAGATTCCATCTACATAAAGAACGAATAAATTATATTAATCATAGTTCAAATTAATTTATAGAATTAAGTTACATAATAAACTTTAGTTACAATATAATTAATTTAAATAATTTAAGCGCTTATTGATTTGAAAGTTCATATATATCCCTAAATAAGTTTTTTTAAATTCAATTAGACCATTAAAGGGAAATATAATTAAATGAAATAAAATTAGCTAACCCTAGTATTAATCATAATTAAAATTAGTTAAATTTAAAAAATTAAACCCTAGCATTAATCATAAATAATAGTCACAATATTTTATTAATCGCGCCTAAATCAAGTTACGAATGTTTATAAGTTGCTTATTCTAATTTTGGATTATTGTGGGTCATGATTTATGGATGAGAAATTATTGTGGAAGAAATAGCATGATTCGGCCAATACTAGTATTGAGAGGGTCATTTATACTTTAGGGGGCTATTAAAGGTTATAACTTGATAAATTACCAATATTCCAACTTGAATTATTTAACGTCTTGGGCCTTGGTTTCCACCTAAGCCCAATCAAATTAAAGCGACGTGGTGTTTACTTATTCAATTACCTAACTTACTACCCAAACTGCATAAGAAATTGTAAATAACTTCATGAACCATCAAAGTAATAATTTTTGAAGTCAATGACTTATTCATACTAACAGTAAATCACAATCAACTCCAACTATTAAAACTAAAAATAATAGTTGGAGTATCAAATCATATCAGCACATACCAACTTATATACAGAACAAAGCATATCATGTAAGAAAAAGAAAAAAAAACTAATCAGGATACACATTTCAAAGCATTAGCACAATTTACTCGTAACAAGAAAAGAAAAGATAAAGAAGCGGACCTTAGTGTAGCAAGATTTCTTTCTTTAATATATTAGAACCTCAAAAATATGTAACAACAATAAATTTTGACGAAGCCCAAACGATAAGTTGTGACTGGTTTTGTGTTATTTTTTTTTGGGGGGAGGGGGGTGGCTATTAGGGGATGATTTGGGGATGGTTTAGAGCTATTTTTTGGGGTAATTTGGAGCTGGAATTTGGGGTATTTGGAGGTGAGTTTACAGTTGCGTTTTCACTGCTGTTCGGATAGGTTTAACAGAGAATTTGGGGCTGGTTTTAAGGGGAAAAACTGCTGGAATTTAGGGGTGTCTTGGAGCTAATTTTCGCAGCTCTTTTCTGGCGGTTCAAGGGTTGTTTTAATGGAGTTTTACATGGGTTTGCGGCTGGTTTGAGCTCGAGTTTTTTTTTTGGGGGGAGGGGGAGGGGGCTATTAGGGGATGATATAGAGCTGATTTTCGGGGTAATTTAGAGCTGAAATTTGAGGTATTTGGGGGTGAGTTTACAGTTGTATTTTCACTACTGTTCGGATAGGTTTAACAGAGAATTTGGGGATGATTTTAAGGAGGAAAACTGCTGGAATTTGGGGGTATCTTGAAGCTGATTTTCGCAGCTATTTTCTAGCTCTCTTTTGTGGGTGTTCTCTAAAATTAAAAGGTAGGTTAGGATTTGGTTATAATTTGGATATATATATATATATATCAAATAAGTATTAAATATTATTTATTTAAAAGTTCTTTATTATTTATACACACAAATATATAGTCTAAGTGTATAGTATATAAGCTATACTCGATATAACATTAGCTATATTAAGATGTCTATATATATATATATATATATATATATATATATATATATATATATATATATATATATATAGATGTATATAGAGTATAGTATAATATATATATACTAAGTGTATAGTATATAAGCTATATTCGATATAACATTAGCTATATTAAGATGTCTATATATATATAGATGTATATATAAATGTATAGTATAATATATATATACTAAGTGTATAGTATATAAGCTATATTCGATATAACATTAGCTATATTAAGATGTCTATATATATATATATAGATGTATATATAAATGTATAGTATAATATATATACTAAGTGTATAGTATATAAGCTATATTCGATATAAACAATTACACTAGCGTGATAATTTATTTTCGAGTCTAAGTTGTATGACTGATAATATAATAATTTTTACACATTCAGTTAAGTTAAACCACATATACAAATTATATTTATAATAAATATTAATTGATAATTCAAAAAAAAATATAAAGAGTCCATATAACACATTAAATTATGCTAATAACATAAAAAATAAGCATCATATATATACTAAGTATATAGTATATAAGCTATATTCGATATAATATTAGCTATATTAAGATGTCTCTCTCTCTCTCTCTCTCTCTCTCTCTCTCTCTCTCGGTCGGAAATGTTTAGTTAATATTTAATAATTAGTTAACTACTTATTATTTATTATAAGTTAAATATATATAGCTAAGTGTATAGTATATAAGCTATATTCGATATAACATTAACTATATTAAGATGTCTATATATATATTTAATATTGTTTAAATATTAAATAAACATATATATCAAATAGGTATTAAATATTTAAAAGCTATTTATTATTTACACACACACACACAAATATTAATAAATTTATATTTTAATTATTTTAAAATCGTTTTTCCGACCGAAATCGGTCGGAAATAAACTTATTTCGGTTGGTTAATTAAATATATATAATTTTTATCTTAGGCGGGAATTAATTATTTCAAACTTTCCGACTTGAAAATTTGGAAAATCTTTAATAAATAATTATTTTTGTACATTATATACACGCATGACCAAATATTTGACCAATTTCCGACCGAAATCGGTCGGAAAGTTGGAAAACTTTTAATAAATAATTATTTTTGTACATTATATACAAGTACGATTAAATATTTGACCAATTTCCGACCGAAATCGGTCGGAAAGTTGGAAACATTTTAATAAATAATTATTTTTGTACATTATATACAAGTATGACCAAATAATTGACCAATTTCCAACCGAATTCGGTCGGAAATTTGGAAAAGTTTTAATAAGTAATTATATTTGTACATTATATACAAGTATGACTAAATATTTGACCAATTTCTGACCAAAATCGGTCGAAAAATTAGAAAATTTTTAATAAATAATTATTTTTGTACATTATATACAAGTATGACTAAATATTTGACCAATTTCCGACCGAATTCGGTCGGAAATTTGGAAAAATTTTAATAAATAATTATTTTTGTACATTATATACAAGTATGACCAAATATTTAACCAATTTCCGACCAAAATCGGTCGGAAGTTTTATTTTTTTTTTGTCAGAAAACTTTTGTTGACTTTTCCGACCAAATACTCTTATTTCCGACCGATTTCGATCGGTTTTTTTTCCGACCGATTTCGGTCGGAAAGCCTTGGACGGAAATTACCTTATTTCTAGTAGTGTGAAATAGTGTAGCTTTTAAAAAAATTGTATTATATGTAATATTTTAAAAGTAATTGTAACTCATTTAAATAAGTATCAAATAAGTTGTACTCCGTGTGAATTTCTCTTTTTTTTCCTGCATTTTCTAGTTCTTATATGCAGTCTCTAGCACAATTAAAGAAAAATACACCCCGCATTATTAGTCAATGAACTTAAGCTAAAAGATTGCACTTAACAAATACTGATAACGGTTATGAGTTGATCTAGATGCTAAATTTATCATGTCTTTTAGGAATCTCACAGTGTTATAGTACTCTCTAGGTTGTAGTTAACGTTACTTTTCAGGGAAGACTATTCTTAAAATTAATTTAACCTCTAAATAATCTGTAATGCACGAGCATGCGAACTAGTTAGGGTAAAGCAGTATTACGTTAGTGCTTGATGTCTTATAAAATGTTACAACTAAGACTGTCTGCCTATGACTATGCGAACCAGAGAGGACTAGTTAGGAGAAGAAAAAGATATGGCACATAATGATTATTTAAATTCTCACAGATAATTTTTCATTTTTCGAAATTCTAATTTGAAAAAATAAAAGTATATCTTAAGAAGAAAAATATACTCTTGCAAGTGTAATAATTTAACGAAGGACTGGAGACCCAATCATGTACTTATTTTATAATTATTATTTCTCATTTTTGAGATATCCAAAATGATTAATAAGGAAGGATTGGTGACCCAATCATGTACCGCATTTTTTCTATAATATTTTCACAATTTTTAAGAATTGAAATTCATTAAGAATCAAAATTTAAAATTTTCTCCCTTTGAAACTAAATATAACCTATCAATTTCTTTCCCAATTTACGTGAAATACCTTTATTTTTAGTGATTTATCCAAAAAGAATGATAATTTTTTTATATTTAGAAATAATTTAATTTTAAACTTCTCATATTACCGTTATTAAGAAGATTTATAATTACACAAATATCTATAACTTTTTTTAGTACCTTTCTTTCTTAAATTTAGTGACCAATAAAAGTGTATCACATGTAATGGGAAAGAGGGAGTACTTCAATATATATTTTTCCTCTGTTGCTTTTAATGTAATGGGAAACTAAAATTTAACATGTTAAACTCTCTATAGTCATATTCGACACAAACTAAAATGAATGAAGTACTTTCAAACACAACACAGGAGATTGAGTTTTCTGATTAACATTTAAAGAACTCTGAAATAACCCCCCCAAAAAAAAATGAAAGAAAAAAATCAGAACAGCCACAGAACGCTGGCCGTAGTATATCTACTTAGAGAATTTGAAAAGATCAGGATCAAAACCATGGTGATGGAACACTGGATATTTTTGTGTGCCCGTGGGATTAACCAAATTATCTCCGATAGCTGCTTGAGACTGCAGTGCGCCTTGGTTTGAAGCAAGAAGCTTATCCAAGAAAGACCAATCGCCACTAAATTTGTCGTGTTGAGGAATAATATTGAAAGTACTGTTGCTACAACCTGCTGCTCCAGCTGCTGATGTTAGTCTCAATAAGTTCTGATGAGAACATTCATTAAGGTTCATGTTACTACTCAAAGGAAGCTGGGGACATGGAGTAACTGATAATAAGTCTGGACTTAGCAGTTGAGGGAGGTGCATTGAACCATCAAAGTTGGACGCATAGTCGTAGCAGGCTTGATGATGAGGTTGTTGCATATTCTGTTTTGGATCAGAACTGCCAGACTTCATATGATCCGCAAAATGTAACTGCTGCTCATGATCATCTCCACCCAATTCGTGTTGGAAACCTCTAGTGTAGTTCTTTTTCTTGAACACCCTACAAACAACCCAGCCATCTTCCTGCAATGGCTTGAACAATATTGAAATGTAAAATTTAGTATCTTTTTCTTGTATACCCTACTCTACAGAAAAGAGAAGGAGATCAAATTGTTTTGAGACATATATAGTTAACCAATTAAAAGTCTGCTCTCTTAACAGGTTAAATATTTAGACAAGATGGTCACATAATGTTACATGGTATTAGAGCAGTCATGTGATTTTGGATTCAAATTCCATTGTCATCCAAAAGAAGAATAAAAACATTTTAACGTGTTTGGCCCATGAAAAAAGAATCAAACTTCACAAGAGAGAGGACAGGCCAAGACATAACATGACTATACACTACTCAAAAACTATGATCAGGGTCGGATGTGGCATTATAGCGATGATTTCAATTAAATCCATAACTTAAAAGTAACATTTTATTAAAATATAGTATGAACTCATAAAAGCTGAATCCATATAGATTAAATCCTGAATCCGCATCCGAGTGATCAAAAAGTAAAAACATAGCTGTATTGGGAAGTTACTAAGTACCTCAACTTCAGCAGTGTTGTCATCAAGGCGATACTCATGCATGATCCAGTCAGTCTTTTGGCCATGAGGTGCGCGTCCGGTGTAAAATACAAGAGTTTTCCTCATCCCAATCCTCTTGGAGTTGCTAAGATAGATGGCCTTATCCCTCCCTGTCGCCTTCCAGAATCCAGCTGCCGTGGCTCTATTTGTTCGAGTCCCTGTTGGGTACTTCTTATCCTTGTGGCTGAAAAAGTACCATTCATTCTGTGGACCTGATCCTATTCTACATATTTCTGCATGTCATCAATTTTGAATTTAGCATATGCTTGTGTGGATAAACGTGCATGCAAGCTATTCTTATACTTATATATTGATAAAATGCGCTTAGGCGAGGCTGCAGAATACAGTCAACTTATCCACCACATTAACCTAATTTGAGTAAATATTTACATGTTTATGCATCTGTATTGACAACAAGTGGGCCAAATTGAGATAACGCTTGCATTATTCCCCCTTTCTTAATCAACTGGCACAGGTGGGGTTAGGTAGATATTACGTGTTTATTGATATTACAAAAGTTACATAAGTTGGTCATGGTGTAAGCTCTATTTTCAATATGATATTTCATTTTGTAAAATTTTATCTGCACAGCGGATATAATCCAAATCTTGAATAAATCATCTTCTTATCTGGTTTTATATATATTCCCCTATATAATTATAAAGTCATTGTGTATGATTTTGTTCTTTAGAAGAAGTTGATTTAGATCCTTGGAAATTTTGGTGATTATAGGAGATTCTTTATGTTTTTGAAGTACAATACATTTTTGGTGAGAGAGAACTCTCATGTTTATGATCAAATCCGCTTTCTATTGATAAATCAAATGAGTGCTTTATCGATTAACTTGATCTACGGACTTTCCCAGCATTATCGATATCTAACTAAATAAGTTCCCTAAATGGAGAAGATTTAAATGTAGTGGTGAAGGAGACTATTCTTATTCCGTGCTTGCCTTTTAGGTTAATTACCTGAAAAAAGAAAGTTATACGAGACTGTAGAATGAGGAGGCAGTACAGTACATCCTCCACATTCTTCCCTTCACATATCCACAATACTGCATGAATGAATAATTGACGTGCGTTTTCTAGCTTCTTTCTTTTTAAGAAAAAAATTTAAGTCCTGTTACCATTGTTCAGATACAAATAATTGTAGTTGTAGCATATCTTACTCAGAAAAAGCAAGAAGTAAAATAGGAAAATGGACTAACCTTTGAGGTCCCATGGTTCAAGTTTGTTAAGATCGACTTCCCTAATAACGTCCAAGTCTATTGCTTCGTAGGAAACTTTCTTCCTTAGATAATAATAAAGAAGCTCCTCATCTGTGGGGTGGAAACGAAACCCTGGAGGAACTGAAAGCTGTCCATTTCCTGCTCCTGACATCATTATGCTGATATCCTCACTCGAAATTGCTAAACGTATATTCTATCCTGCAAGACGCACAAAGTATACGAGCAAAGCAATATATTAGAGCAACTAGAATTAAAAGTCAAGTGAAAAAGGAAAACTAATTTTATATGTAATATATGACTGAAGCACCCCTCAGGCCCCAGGGTCAAATCTGACTGCAGACTGCATGCACGAAGGGGGAATATCTTTCTTTTCATGAATGAAAAGAGAAGTGCAAAATTACGGGTTCCACGAATAAGTGCTTTACTAATCAAAATAAAGAGAGTAAAAAACGACTCAGTACTAACTTGATCAATAGTTAGTCTCTGTTCCTCACTGCTAAAGAAAAATTACTTTTCTCACTTGTCTTCAAGAGAATATAATTAATTAAGAGTGATAATACTCCGGGAGATTAATCGCTCGCTCAGTGAAAACGAGGAAAAAGTGTTAGCAACAGGATGGTCTAGCTTGTTCGAACTTGAAAAGCAAGCAAGTTTTTTTTCCTAAAATTTGAGATGAAGAAAAAAGATATATTTTGAGAATGAATGAAAAGACTGCGATCAGATCTTTAGGGTGAATGATATATGGAGAGAGAAACTGGAGCGAGAATGTTAAAAACTTAGGAAAAATAATAAGGAAAGAAGTGGGGTGTTATGTGGACAACGAAATTAATTGGATGTTATGTGTACTAGTCTCGTGTGAATTGTGGTGTGGAAATAAAAGGGAAGAAGTTACTACCAGACTTTGGAAAATGTCGTTGAACCGGAGACCCCATCCTGGAATTCGCCGCATATAAGTGATGAAAATCTGCTTAACTACTGTAAATATTGTTTTGTTTGTGTTATCTCTCTCCATATATCCCTTTAGCCATGCACAGTCAAAGTCAAAGACTAATACATTCCTTTTTTCTTCCTTTTACATAGGAGTATTACATGTATATTTCCCATTCTTCTTCCTTTTTTTAACTTAATTTTCCAACTTATCATTTTCCTATCCGTTGACAGAAACACTTACTTGGAGATTGGTTAATTTAATCATGCATTGAGTATTTGGGTTACGTATTAGAACAGGAGGATCATAAATTTTAATACAAAATTGACAGGTCCATCATGTATGGTATTATAGACGCAATAAAAGACACTTAAACTGGCCTCTTATTATTAACACACTTATATTAGCTTTCTTTTTCTTTCTTTATTCCCCTTTTCAGTTCTTGACTTCTTTTCGTTTATCTCTTCTGCCTTTTCTTTTTAACTAACTCATCAAGAAGGGAGATTACATTCTGCAATAAAGCAGTAATATCCTGCCTGCCTGTTTCAGAGATTTTTGTGCCAATTTGAAAAATATAAAGAACTTCTAATGCTTTTTATTTTTATTTTGTATAATGTTGGTCTAAAATGAATTTAAATGGAGAAAAAGAGTCAATGAGAATTTATATAATCAATCTTTAAGTTGTTTGAAACTGAATCTTAGGTGTTGTAGTATCAAGTGAAACTACTTTACCAACATAAGATTATGATTTAAAGAAATCAATTGATAAATTACTGATTATGCATGGCTTAGAAGATTTAAAGTAAAGGAATAAAAATCATTGGTCAGAGAATTATAAGAACAATTTGTTCCAACGGCGTCAAAATAAATTGTCATTTTGACTCTTAATTTCAGCTTTCAGGAGTCAGCTGTTTAGTTGATTAATTGGAGGCATAGAAATACACGTGAGCGCTGAATGAAAAAGAAAGCAATATCCTCAAAGTCCGCGGGATCCAACAAAAGATGCACAACCCAAGGTCTTAATGTCCTTAAAATATCACCTCATGGAGCTGGATGTTAGTCATCCTTCGTTTTCTTTTCTTCAATTAATTTATTTCATTTCAGACAAAAAAGGATTCATACGCTATCTCTTTCCCCCGTCTTGCCTCCCCCGGTGTATAATATTTTTATATTATCAACTTAAATTATTTGTAATAATAATTGATATTCTTAACAAATATGATCTGATAATTAAAAAATATAATTAAATAACATGTTATAATAGGTTAAATTGCACTTATGTTAATGTATACTTCTTTTCAATTTATGCAGTACTTTTCTTTTTATACTCCATTAGTTTCAAAAATTTGGCTATTTATATTTTAAAATAACTAAATTTTAGATTTATTATTTTATTCTAAAAGAAAATATGTTTTTGTGATCACATAAATATCATAACATATTTAATAATGTAAGTTCCAAAAAATTATATTTCTCTATTTAATTTAATGTCCAATTAACCACCGTCATATAAAATAGAACGAAAGGTATATAACTTAAATCCAACTAATAATGAATTAATGATAATGATGTGCACAACTATCCTTATTCCCCTCTCCGTTTTCTCCTCCCGTAGGCTATAGTTTGTTTCATAGGCCTGATAGCTGGTCAAACACGGAGATCAAACACAGCCCCTGGAACATGAATTACAGAAAAAAGGATGAATTATCTGTCCTTTTAAAATCCCAATCAAATCCCAAAGCCAAGTTAAGAGTATTTTATGGCACTACAACCGGTTCCGTCGCCTTCACGAACACTGCACAAAATTAAATTTGTAGCTTGCTGAATGGAAACGATCATAATTAATCTACGTACTAATGAGAGCCTTAAATGTCGTGAAAATGAATCTTGCATCAAAGTTAGTGAAGCTTGAAATTCAGCAATCCCATATCCTCCTTTCATGCATCATGAGAATATTGATAATGTCAAGAACTATGAGAAAATTGTATGATATATTCTGAGCTCCAAGATTATCTGTCTAAGCTGATATAGATATTTAATCAATTTAATTTGGCGTGCAAATTTGATAAACTTAGAAGAAATTAACAATTCTTTGAACAGCAAACTCTGTCAATTCTCCAAAGCTATCAATATTAGTGAACACAAACTTGGGATAACAAGGTTCAAATTTTCAAAAAATCATACATTCGTATTTAGAAACAATTTAATTTTAAACTTTTCATTTTATACTCAATTATAATAAGATGATTTATAGCCACACAAATCTATACTCATTTTGAACTATAAGTTTTGATATTTTTTTTTTCTGAAATTATGTGCCCAATCAAACATGAATAAGGACGAAGGATATAGTATATACTTATGATACTAAAAACTAGTGCCTATTTGGCGCAGTAGAATTTATTTCTTTCACTAAATAAATGGTCCACTTACTAGAGCTAGTTATTATAACACTACTAAGTTACAGAAAACTATTAATGGGTCAATTGCTTAAACATTTGTAACAAAGTTGCTGTTGTAGAGAAATATGTCTCATACTAAGCATTGCCGATATGATTATCTACTTTCAAGAAGATTCTTAATAAAACTTTTAGCAAACTAAATTCACAGAACCAAACACTAAACTATAAACTTACCAATATGTTAAGAAGAAGAAACATAAACAGTAATCTTATATTCAAGAAGAAATCGACCACGACCTGGAAACCAACAATTTCAGCCCATTATTTGATTATGGTATCACAATTATTTAAAAAATTATTAGGCGATAATTTCTTTAAGAGCCTAGAAGGTATTTAATTTTTTTTTAATTTAATGTAGGAATAAAATAGCTTTTATAGAGGAATCTTAATAATTTAGTTGGTTGGCTACCTGAACTTCCAACTTTTTGGTGAGGGTTCCATTTTCCACCTTATAATCCTCTCTCCTATTTCTCCTTCCCCTACCCAAAAAAGTTAGCTTCTATAAGCATATTGACATGGCCCTAGCATTGGACTTGGCACCGTAGGGCATTTGGCTGAGCCTGAGCGGTCCTCAAGGCTGCCTCACCAAGTTTAGCCACAACCTCGTGCAAGCACTCCAAATGCAATGCCAACACTCTTCATACACTTAACGGCATCGTGCAAACATAAACGAAACAATTCTTGTATAGCACCGACTCCAGGATTTTTAGTAATGAGATTCAAGATTTGAAGAAGTTTCTTTGTTCGGTGATATTTATAACAATGAACAGTAAACTTTTCGACAGCAGGGTTTACATAAAAAAATTTAAAGCAAAATACAAATTAAACTATTGTATAGGGAAAAATACGATATGACATGTGGCCGCTTAAAGGAAGGACAGGTGGAACACAAGATAGGAATGGCCACCGAACATAGCTATTCCGCTTGTAACCGGAAGGAATAACGATTATAAAATGAGTATTAAATGCTTTGCGCCCGATAACATTTAATATAAAATATTTTATAGCATTAAGGATGATGGCCCGTTACAAAGAATTTGGCATTTATGACTAACGTTACATCTTCATCAATGACCCTCAAAATTAACATTAAATAAGGGCATGATCCTAGGACTTCCTTCCCTAGACATAGCTATAAATAGAGAGCTCAGTTATCATTGTAAAGGACGAATTTTCTGGCTAACTTACACTACATTCTATACAGTATTTTAATACAATTTTATTTTCTCGCTTTTGATCTCATCATTGTTATACCCGGAAACTCTGTTCCCGGACTCATCAGATCTGTCGTTCCATCTACATTCTAAGGCTAAGTATTGTATATTTCATCAGTTATTTTGATTATCTTTTGGATCAAATTAATTCACTTGTCTAGAAACTACGAACAAATTTAATTATACCATTTTACGGGTAAACAGTTTGGCGCCCACCGTGGGACCTAGACAGTCGTGCGATTAAATTGATCCTTGCCTTTTTTTACTAACGTGTTTGATTATTTTGTCTTAGCAAAAATCACAAAAGAAATAGCAGATAACACTGTTAACGGCACACGCAACCCTGAAATTCAAGAGGAACAACCTCATTTTGAGGATTCAATCAGTGACACTCACAATGAGGGGAACGACGCCATACCGGTACATGACAAGCGGTACCCTCGACAGGTTCGGGAGGCAACTCCTGATGATGCTGATGAGGGGCATGTGGCGGATACAGTAAGGGTCCTGCAAGAGTAACAGGCAATCATTCTAGGCCATCTCACGTGATAGGATCAGGTTATGACAGAACTGAAGCAGGTGCTATCGGGTGCCTCAAATAATGCCAACAGGTGAGATCCAGTTCTTCCTGATGTTCCCGCGAACCAGACGATGCAGAGAGTTGATAATAACACTCCTAGGGGCGAAGTTGGCTCCGACAGGGCTGTGGGGAGTAGATCCGGCCTCAACAATGAGAACGATCTGTTCAAGGATGAACTTTTGCTGTTCATGAAGGAAGTACACGCTTGCATGGATCAAATCCCCGGCGCACCACCAGTACTAAAAGGCCCAAACTCGAAGAAGTATATTCAATTACCGTATAAACCGAGCTCAACCCTCGAATTAATCCCGAAGCGGTTCAAAATGCCCGAAGTGCCAAAGTATGACGAAACTTCAGATCCACAGGAGCACATTACCACCTACACAACATCAGTGAAAGGAAATGATTTGGCTCCTTACGAAATTGAGTCGTGTTGCTGAAACAATTTGATGAGACTCTCACGATGGGAGCTTTAACGTGGTATTCATTATTGCCCGAGCATTTCATAGATTCCTTTGAGATGCTCGCGGATTCTTTCATCAAAGCTCATGCCGGTGCCAGAAAGGTACAAGCTCGAAAGACAGACATATTTAGGATCGCGCAGGGAGAATCCGAATTATTAAGAGAGTTCGATACCCGGTTCCAGAAGGAAAGCATGTTACTACCGGCAAGCCCAGATGAATGGGCGGCTGAAGCGTTCAACAAAGGTTTAAATCAGAGAAGTTCGGACGCTTCCCGGAAGTTGAAGGAAAGTCTGCTCGAGTTTCAAGCGACGACTTGGGCGGATCTCCACAACCAGTACGAGACAAAAATAAGGATCGAAGACGATCAGGTTGGCTTTCCATTATTGACCAAAGGATGGGAGAAGAATAGAGAAAAAAAAAATATGATATTGACACGGATAGACGGACTTTAAAGGGCCGATTTTTGCCCTACGAGCGGACAGGAGGTCGTGGCAGGAGCTTCCGGACAACAGACTAGTTCACCATTGATAGAAGGACCGATCGTGGCCGGAACAATAGATCGCTACCGGATAGAGAAATCTCGGGGTCGCGAGATTCTTCTTACCCAAAGTTGTCAGAGTATAACTTCAACTTCACTGTGGTGGAGTTGGTATCGGCCATGAGAAATATCAAATAGGCACGATTCCAAAGACCTTTGAAATCTGATCCCAGCTAGAGGGATCCCAATTTATGGTGTGCATACCAAGGCACTAATAGCCACAGGACTGGGGACTGCCGACACCTCCGTGAAGAAGTGGCAACACTGGTAAAGAATGGTCACCTTAGAGAATTCTTGAGTGACCGAGCTAAAAACAATTATGGTTGGAATAGGGGCGACATGGAAACCTCGAAAGCAGGAGAAGAACCCCCACGCCAAACGATCAACATGATCTTCGGAGGAAATGAAATTAACGGGGTCACCTTTTCAGCAGCGAAGAAGACAAAACTATTGATAAGACATAGTAAAAGGCTCCGAGAAGACGATATCACATTTACAGACGAAGATACAGATGGATTACTGCTACCGCACAATGACACATTGGTAATTTCTTTAAATATGTTAGATTTTAAAATTAAAACATGTTTTAGTGGATCCAGGAGGTTCATCCAATATCGTACAATGGAGCGAGCTAAACTCATTGGAAGCAATATCTCGGCAACGAAACTCCTCACCGGATTCAACCTCACAAGCATGACAACCCGGGGAGAAATTTTGCTGCTCACGAACGCTGAGGGAGTAATGAAGACAACTCTCTTCGAAGTGGTAGATGGAGACATGGGTATAACATCATCTTGGGAATACTATGGTTGCACGAGTTGAAAGTTGTGCCTTCAACATATCACAAATTGTTAAAGTTTCCGACACCCGAAGGGATCAAACAGGGGTGATCAACCGGCAACAAGGGAGATGAATGCAATTTCGATCTCCAGTAGCAAAGGAAAGGAACGTACAACATAGCAATTACCAGAACCGGCACCTGCCCCAAACCAGATGAAGTTAGTCCGGAGATAGAAAAGTCAGAACAATACCAGGTACTAAGGTATTTCCAAGTACTAGAAGAGACAAATGCGACGAAGTCCACGGCAGAAGAACTGGAGAAAGTTGCATTGTTCGAAGAATTCCTAGAAAGGAAATTCCATTTGGGAGCAGGATTGCACCTAGAGCTCAGGTCTGCTTTTATCGAATTCCTTAAAATTAATGCTGATTGTTTTGCATGATCGCACGAGGATATGACAGGAATCCCGACAGAGGTAGCCGTACACAAGTTAAGCTTGGATCCCAACATATCTCTGGTAAGGCAAAAGAAGCACCCTATTGCTGAAGCAAGGAATAAATTCATCAAAGAAGAAGTAACCCGTTAACTTAATATTGGTTCAATCCGAGAGGTAAGATATCCGGACTGGTTAGCCAATGTAGTAGTAGTTCCTAAGAAAAATATTAAATTTAGCATGTGCGTAGATTATAAGGATCTTAATAAGGCATGCCCGAAAGACTCATTCTTACTGCCAAATATAGATCAAATGATTGATGCCACGACCGGGCACGAGTTAATGAGTTTCCTCGATGCTTATTCTAGGTACAATCAAATCAAGATGGACCTAGAAGACCAGGAAAAGACTTCGTTTATAACAAATTTTGGTACATATTGTTACAATGTGATGCCCTTCGGGTTAAAAAAATGCCGGAGCCACTTATCAACGGCTCGTGAATAAGATGTTCAAAAAACAAATTGGAAAGACTATGGAAGTATATATAGACGATATGCTGGTTAAGTCTTTGAATGCAGGTGACCACCTAAAGCATTTGTAAGACACATTCGACATCCTGAGGGACCATAATATGAAGCTTAACCTCGAGAAGTATGATTTCGGGGTCAGTTCGTGTAAGTTGCTAGGGTTCCTAGTCTCACAAAGGGGAATTGAGGTAAATCTCGACAAAATCAAGGCCATAGAGGACATCCCGGATCAATTGTCTAATGTAAAAGAAGTCAGGAGGCTCATAGGGAGATTGGCAGCTTTGAGCAGGTTCATTTCCCGTTCATCAGAAAAATGTCATCACTTCTTCGCACTACTCAAAAAGAAAAATAATTTCGAATGGGCACCGGAGTGTCAGCAAGCCTTGAAGGAGTTGAAGAAATATTTGTCAAGCCCTCCGTTGCTCTCAAAACCAAAATAAGGTAAAATGTTGCTAGTCTACCTCGTGATTTCAAAAGTTGCGATAAGTACAATTTTAGTCCGGGAGGATGATGGAACGCAATCTCCCATTTATTACGTTAGTAAAATTTTAACGGAAGCAGAAACTGGCTACCCACATCTGGAAAAGCTGGCGTTAGCTCTCGTAGTCGCTGCTCGGACGATGAGGCCCTACTTCCAATTCCACCCGATAGATATGGTGACTACTTTCCCTCTGAGGAATATCCTCCATAAACCCGAGCTCTCGGGTAGATTGGCCAAATGGTCCGTCGAAATGAGCTAGTTCGATATAGAATATAAACCGAGGACTGCAAATAAGTCGCAAATCTTGGATGACTTCGTTGCCGATTTTAGTCCGGGACTATTGCCTCTGGCGGCCAAGGAGGAAATAATGGTGTCAGAATAGACATCGGGAGTTTGGACCTTATTTACGGACGAAGCTTCTAACGTAAAAGGGTCCGGGCTTGGAATAGTCTTGATCATGCCTTCGGGGGAAACCTTAAGAAAAGCCATCAGAACGATTCTTTTAACTAACAATGAAGCAGAGTACGAAGCTTTGATTACATGGCTCGAATTGGCCCGGGGGCTTGACTCTGAAATCATCAAATCAAAAGTGATTCGTAGTTGGTGGTGAATCAGGTCTACGAAATTTTTGACACCAAAGAAGAACATATGCAGTGATACGTGGTAAAAGTACAGGCTTTATTGGCAAAATTCTGAGAGTGGTCAATTACTCATATCCCGAGGGAAGATAACTCGGAAGCAGCTATATTGGCAAATTTGGGCTCAGCGACAGAAGTCCAGGGATCGGAATCAGTAACGGTAGTACAACTGATGAACTCAGTCTTGGACACAGATGGTTACTATCAGGTGAATTCGACTAGATTGGTCTGGGACTGCAGAAACGAAATAATCGATTATCTCGAGCATGGAAACTTGCCCAAAGACCCCAAAGCATCAAGAGCGTTACGCGCCAAAGCTGCACATTATAGCTTCAAGAAAGGCCAATTATACAGAAAATCATTTCAAGGCCCGTTGGCCCGGTGCTTAGGAGCATCAAAAACTAACTATGTCATGAGAGAAGTCCACGAAGGGATATGCGGCAACCACTCAGGTGCAGATTCTTTGGTGCTGAAATTAGTTTGGGCAGGATATTACTGGCCCCGTATGGAACAAGATGCCAAAGACTTCGTACGAAAATGTGATAAGTGCCAATGCTATGCACCACTAGTACATCAACCGGCAAAATCCCTACATTCGGTTCTATCCCCGTGGCCGTTCATGAAATGGGGAATGGACATCGTCGGACCACTACCACCGGCTCCCGAAAAGGTAAGGTTTCTTTTAATTTTGAATGACTATTTTTCTAAATGGGTGGAAGTAGATCCTTATCAGAAGATCGGAGAATGCGAAGTGGTCGACTTCCTGTGGAAAAATATAATTTGCAGGTTTGGAATACCAAAAGAGATCGCATGCGACAATGAGCGCAGTTTATCGCTACAAAAGTTACAAAGTTCCTTGAAGATTTGAAGATAAAGAGGATTAGCTCTTCACCTTATCATTGGAAGCATCAAAAGGCAACTGGCTCGAAGAATTACTGGGGTTCTATGGGCCTATTGAACAACAGCCAAGTTAAGCACGGGAGAAACCTCTTTTACCGGCACAAAAGCTTTGATACCGGCGAAAGAAGGGGAACCAACCTTAAGGTATTTGGAGGCGAACGAAGAATCGAACAAGGAAGCAATTCTAATCAGCTTGGAGCTGCTCGAGGAACGCAGGGACTTGGCGCATGTCAGAATGGCAGCTCAAAAGCAGAGAATGGAGCGATATTATAATCGAAGAGCCAACCTCTATTATTTCAAAGTAGGAGACTTGGTCTTGAGGAAGGTAACTCAAAATATCCGGGAACTCAACGCGGGCAAGTTAGGCCCAATATGGGAAGGCCTTACCGGGTTTTAGCTATCACCGGGAAAGGATCATACGAGTTGGAGAACCAGAATGGTGACAAGTTGCCCAACAACTAGAATGTGGCTCACCTCAAAATATATTATTGCTGACAAACAACAGTCAAACGGAACGTATGTGCTGCACTCTTTTTCCCTTCATTCAGTTTTGGTCCCAATTGGATTTTTTTGGCAAGGTTTTAAATGAGGCAGTGACAGAAAGCATACTACGTAGACAGTAGCAATAAGATCTCCGATGCCAAGGCTTTACTCGGGGGCGATTAGGTAATCTTTTGTTCGATAGCAAATTCCCACTGGGAAGTTAAGTTTGCTACCGAACAAAGGTTACCTGATTGTTCACGAGCACAAACTACTAGAGGACTGTAAGGTATTCTTTCGCTCGATAGCATGGGTTCCTAAAGGGAAACAATATATGTTGCCGAGTGAAGGATTACCTAGCAATGCATTGGTGGAATCTTCAAAGATACAAGACTTCCAATGTTCCAATTCGCATTCTTCGCATTCGAATACTAGGGGAATGATATGAGAATACGACAACACTGAATGCCACATCAATTGGAGAACGAAAATCTGGGAAGATGATACATCATCGGAATCGGGGACTGCGCAGCCAGTCGCGTAGAAACAAGTTGTACAATATAGTCACAAGTCATGTCAATTTCTTTTTTGCATAGCAAAATGCTTGTGTACTTTTGAAAATAAAAGGAATTAAATTAAAAGAAATCTTTTTGTTTTTATCTTGTTTCTTGTCTGAACAATGAGTTAATTTTACCATTTGAAAGTTAAACAAGTACTTCAAATGTTAGTGCCGTAATGAACAAGAGACGTTCTTTTCAAGAGCACCGTAAACATAAAAGGGCCCTCTCTTATAAAACCCTCTCGTTAAAGGGTTGGATCCGGAAGAATCAATGCCCGAAATCTAGAATGCCATCGGGGGAAAATACACCCGAAGTCACATACGAAAAAGACGCAAAAAGCAAATTTGGAACCATGGAAACCCTCACAAAAAGACGCAAAACGCAAAAAGACGCAAAAATACTCATGGAAACCCTCACAAAAAAGGGATAATACTCGGAACCAAAATGCATCGAAGAATACGCATCCGAGATTACACATAATAAAGCGCGAACAGAACAACATGCACAGAATATTTGAGCAAGTACGAAAGTTAAAGACTTGCCTGAATATTCAAATGAAAGTAAGACTCAAACGATACTTGAGCAAAAAATATGTTTTTATTTACAAGGACGCGCCAAAATGATAAAGGTACAAAATAGAAAAAGAAACAGAAAGCTAAACTGTAACGCCTCCGGAATCAGGAGGAATAGAAGTATCCGTATCCCGGGGAGTAGTAGATGGTTCCACCGATGGCTCAACATTTCCCTTAGCTTAGTCTTCGGCATCATCGCCTTCCGATCCTTCTTCAATTTCAGAAAACTCGGAACCAGAATCAGAAGAACCTGGAGCGTCAGACTGCGCCGGGAGTCCATTTTTTGCAGCCAACTCAAGCTCTTGGGCCTTAGCAATTTCGGCATCAATGTCAGTGATACCAGTCTTGGCCTCTTCTAAGGATTTTCTCCTCGTGCTATACATGGAATACGGTTTTTCAACCATGAGGGAAGCCGCTCGGCGCTTGAGTTCTTCTTTGAGTTGAGTAACTTCGGTGGAAAGGTTTTCCTGGGTAGACCTAGCATATTTGAGACTGACATCGAGCTCACAGACAGTTGAACTAAAGAGTCTATTATGCTCGATAGTTTTCCTATACTTCTCTTCTAGCTGGGCATGTTTTTCCACCATAACAGCAAGCTCTTCACTTTTGGAATTTAAGGTTGCTTCCAAATTAATCACTCTTTCAGCGGAGGCAGCCTCACGATCAGTTGCAGCAAGAACGACGTTTTGGACTTCTGCCCATTTAGCTTTGGCTTCATCAAATCTAACCCTCAGCGGCCTAATTTCTTTGCTAAGGTTTACCACTTCTTGCTCGCTCTGCTGCAAACGGGCCTCCAAACCAACAGCCTCAGTAACCTTAGTTTCTAGTTCTGAGAGGCGGAGAATAGTCTGGTCCCGTTGCACCAAAAGCTGATTCCGTTTAAAAGTAAGTTCTTCTTTCTCAGGAATCAGCCTTTGAAGGCCCTCAAAAGAAAGAAAGTTGGCCTATAAAATAAGAGGAGGATTATGCGTATAAGTAAAATTTTGGCGCCTAACTTCATGGCCATAATTACCTCGATAATCGGTAAAAGCTATGCTGAATCGTGGGATGACGCATGTTTGGGGCATTAAATGCAGAGAAATGTGCGTCTAATCAACTGTCAGAAAATTTCAAAGGGAGTTATAGTAATTCCCGCCAAAAAGATGCTTTCTACCAACTTCCTGGTAACTCAAGATTGTGTTACCGGAAAGCAGGGGGACTATTTGTATAAGAAAAAATATGATATGACACATGACCGCTTAAAGGAAGGACACGTGGAATACAAGATGGAGATGACCACCAAACATAGCTATTCCGCTTGTCACCAGATGAAATAACGATCATAAAAGGAGTATTAAATGCTTTGCGCCTAGTAACATTTAATACAGAATATTTTACAGCATTAAGGGTGATGGCCCGTTACAAGGAATTTGGCATTTATGTCTAACGTTACATCTTCATCAATGGCCCTCATAATTGACATTAAAGAAGGGCATGATCCTAGGACTTCCTTCCATAGACATAGCTATAAATAGAGATCTTAGTTATCATTGTAAAGGATGAATTTTCTGGCTAACTTATACTACACTGTATACAATATTTTAATACAATTTTATTTTTTCGCTTTTGATCTCATCATTGTTGTGCCCGGAAACCTTGTTCTCGGACTTATCAACTCTGTCGTTCCATCTACATTATAAGGCTAAGTATTGTATATTTCATCAATTATTTCATTATCTTTTGGATCAAATTAATTCACTTGTCTAGAAACTACGAACAAATTTAACTGTACCGTTTTAAGGGTAAACAACTATCATTTAAAATTAAATTATATATAGGTCAATACTATTACATTAGGACGTTATTGAAGTAACTTTTTGTTTTAAAATCTAAGTGGGCGTTTGGACATAAGAATTGTAAAATTCCAAAAAAAATGAAAAATATTTTCAAGTGAAAAGGGTATTTGGAAACTAGAGTTGTGTTTGGATATGAATATAATTTTGGGTTATTTTTGAAGTTTTGTGAGTGAAAATTTTGAAAAATAAGTTTTTGGAGTTTTTAAAATTTTTGGAAAATTCCAAAATTCATTTTCAAATGAAAATTTGAAATTTTATGGCCAAATATTGATTTCAGAAAAAAGTGAAAAAATTTTGAAAAAAATAAAAAATTTCTTATGTTCAAACGGGCTGAGTGCTAATGCGAAACCCAAATGTCACGATCGAATTTCTAGCTGTCATAAGGGGCACTCGGTCTTAACTTGACCGACCAAATTAAATATTTTATTCTTTTTAAAATGTGGAACCCTATGCAACCCAAGGCAATACTTAATGAAAACTCAGAGTATAATCTGGAAAAAACTTCCTGAACAAATCAATAACTGATCTTTCTGTCTTTCTGAAACTGTAACACTTTCTGTCAAAATAAAGTTATTCCGAATATGTGCAAAACTTAAGCACACATGGAAATTATAGCTCAACTGATTTTGAAGAACTAGCGGACTGCCCAGGAGACAAGTTTCCTGGCTAATCCTAAAAATATTTAAATAAAAACTTGTACTGATCCAAAATTTCACCTTAAAGATCGTGATTGCACCTAGTTGCCAGGACTAGGTATGCCTATCACATAACGAGATCAACAGAAAATACCAACTTAGATACTAATAAAAGCTGAAGAGTGCCATAATATAACCAAAAGCGGAGTGCAATAGTCATGAATACCAAAACCCGGTAATATTGGGTAATAAGCTCTATAATAAGTACATAATAAGTCTCAAAGTGTACATCACTGTTTGGAATACATAAACAGTAACAAAGCAACAAAAGAGGGTGACTCTGAGGCCTGCGAGCGGGACAACAAGTATACATTGAAGTCTCCAGCTGCTCGAGTGGATCTGCACAAATAATGTGCACAAGCGTAGTACGAGTACACCACAGTCGGTACCCAGTAAGTATCAAGACTAGCTTTGGTGGAGTAGTGACGATGTTCAAGCCAAGACACTCACTAATCAAATAACCCGTGCAGAATATCAATATAAAGCTCATAACAAAAAGCATAACAAAATAAATATCAACAAAGAATAGGACATGTAATAAAACGGCAAATTAACCGACAACTCGTAAAACACAAAGTGAATTCATTTAAGGAAAATAAGGATATATTCAAATTATCAACCCGTTCTAACACAAGAATAACATTAAGAATCACCCCAAAATACCACATAACATAATCAACAAGCCACACTTATAATAATGCTGGAGCTTCACAATGAAATGTTTCCCCCTATATAACTACACGCGCATAAGCCCCTTTATCTCGCCGTGTGTGCATCACAATGAAGTTTTTCCCTTATTTACAACACGCGCATAAGCCCCGTTATCTCGCCATATGTGTATCAATAAACACCATCCTTATGTCACCGCATGCATATTTTGCCATCCTTATACTCCACACAATAACAATCAATTCGCACAATATGTACACATGTGCCACAACATCACCACGATAATAATGTCAAAGTCACAACAAGATATAGCCCACAACTCAACAACAATGTGTACAAGAAATCATAACAAATTATATTAGGATGCGGGGGGTGAACAACAATAAAACATATTTCACATAACAAACAACTCCAATTCAACGCATATTAATATTAATAGCCTAAGGTCTAAACCGGTCAATTACCATATATACGCCCGTGTACACACTCGTCACCTTATGTACACGTCGTTTGGCATAGCACAAATAAAGAAACTTAGGCCAAATCCTAAAGGAAAATTTCCCAACACAAAATTAGGCAAGATACTTACCTCAAACACGCTAAGTCAATATTTTAAAAATCCCTTCCCACTTGAATCAACCTCCGGGCGGCTCGACTCCAGCCAAGACAACTTAATAATATCAGTAAAAACATCTAGGAAACAAGCCTAAAGAATAAATGCAACCCAAAAAATCAAATCCGGGCCCGCAACTCGAAACCCGACAAAACACATAAATTTCGAACACCCATTCCAATATGAGTCCAAATATATATGTTTAATCCAAATGTGACCTCAATTCGACCCTCAAATCATCAATTTATACTTGAAAAACGCTTTTACTAAAATCCCCAATTTCTTCAATTAAATTCATCAATCAATCGCTAAAATCAAGGTTAGAATTATGAAATATAAATAAATCTGAGTAAAAAATACTTATCCAATCCAAATCTTGAAAATTTCTTCCAAAAGCGCCCAAAAATCTGAGCTCTATATCTCAAAATGGGATGAAATGACCAAATCCCTCGAAATAGAGTACTTAAGTGGTCTGCCAAATTGTACACATCATCATGGAACCACCTTTGCGATCGTGAAGACCAAACTCAACCCAGCTGCTGCCCCTTCTTCGCGAATGCGATAGCCCAGTGATGCCTAACTCAACTATTCCTACGCGAATACGCTCTTACTCTCGCGATCGCGAAGTCTAGAAGCCTGTCTGGCCCGTACGACCTCCCATTCTATGCGAACGTAGAGCCCAAGGCGCGAACATAAAGGCTACTGCTTCCCATGCTATGCGAATGCGACCACACCGTTGCGAACACTTAGAACAAAACTCACCTACCACCAGAATATCTTCCACGAACATGACTCCCTTGTCGCGATCGCGATGAGCAAAACTTGACACTAACATCAGCAGTCTAAAACAAGGGAAAAATGATCTGAAACACATCTGAGGCCCCCGAGACCCCGTCCAATCCTACCAACCAATCCCAAAACATAACACGAACCTACTCGAGGCCTCAAATCACACAAAACAAAATCGAGACCATGAATCGCACCTCAATTCAAGCTTAAGTAACTAATCCAAATTTTCAATTTCAAAACTTACACTGAACAACCCTAAACACCTCGGAATGACATCAAATTTTTTATGCAAGTCCCAAATGATAAAGTGGATCTATCCCAACTCCCAAAACAAAAATCCGAACTCGATTCAATAAAGTCAACTCTCGGTCAAACCTATCAAGCTTCCAAAACTTCAACCTTCCAACTTTTGCCAAATAAAACCAATTTAACCTTGGGACCTCCAAATCCAAATTCGGATATACGCCTAAGTCAAAAATCAGCATAAGAACCTATTGGAACTATTAAAATACTATTCTGGAGTTATCTAAATAAAAGTCAAATTTCGGTCAACTCTTACAACTTAAGCCTCAAATCAAGGGACTAAGTTTCCCAAAGCAATCCAAAACTCTCCAGAAACCAAACCAACCACTCTAGCAAGTCAAATAATCATATATACACATATGGGTAACCTCAAAAGGGGAAACGAGGCTAAAATACTCAAAACGACTGGTCGAGTAGTTACATTCTCCCCCTCTTAAATAAAGTTTCATCCTCGAATGAGTATAGAGACATACCTGAAGTGCCAAAAAGATGAGGATAACGGCTCCGTATATCAAGCTCGGTCTCCCAAGTCACCTCCTTGACCGGTTGACCTCTTTATTGAACCTTCACCTATTCAGTGTTCTTCGACCTCAACTTCCGGACCAGCCTGTCCAAAATAGCTACCGACTCCTCAACATAAGTCAAATCTTTGTCCAATTGCAACCAGCTGAAGTCTAAAACATGTGAAAAATCACAATAGTACTTCATGAGAATGGAAACATGGAACACCAGGTGAACGCCCGACAATCTTGGTGGCAATGCAAGTCTGTAGGCAACCTCATCAATTCTCTCAAGAATCAAAAGGCCCAATATATTGAGAGATCAAATTGCGCTTCTTCCCGAACCTCATCACACCTTAATGGGTGAAACTATAAGTAAGACCCTCTCATACACCATGAGTGCCACATCACGAGCTCTCCTATCCGCATAATTATTTTTCTTGGACTGTGATGTACGAAGCCTCTCCTGAATTAAATTCACTTTATCCAAAGCATCATGAACTAAATCAGTGCCCAACAACCTAGCTTACCCATTCTCAAACCATATAAGGCTTCAAAAGGAGCTATCTGGATGCTCGACTGATAGTTATTATTATATGCAAACTCCGACAATGGTACAAACTGATCCCATGAGCCCCCGAAAACAATGATACATGCATGTAACATGTCCTTCGAAAGCTAAATAGTGCGCTCGGACTGCCCGTTCGTCTATGGATGAAATGACATACTTAGCTCGATCTGTGTGCCTAACTCACGCTACACAACTCTCCAAAAATGTAATATAAACTACGTCTCCAGATTGGATATAATAGACACCTATAGACCATGAAGGTAAACAATCTCACGAAGAAAAATCTGAGTAAGCTTTTCTAAATAGTAGGTAGTCATGACTGAAATGAAGTATGCAGACTTGGTCATTCTGTCCAAAATAGCCCACACTACATCAAATCTACTCAAGAGTTAGTCCAACTACAAAATCTATAGTGCTACACTCCCATTTCCACTCCGTAATATCAAGCCTTTGAAGCAACCCTCCCCGTCTCTAATGCTCGTACTTAACCTACTGATAGTTCAAATACCGAGCCACATACTCCACAATATATTTCTTCATTATTATCCACCAGTAGGTTTGTATGGTGATATTAGACTTATGATCATGCGCGGATTTGGATTTGAAGTTTTGAGAAGGTTTTGGCTCTATTTACCTAAAGATGAAAATTTAAACGTTTTGTGAGTTTATAGGTTTGACTGGGAGTTGACTTTGATGTTATCGGGATTCGACTGGTTTTCCAAACCTTGGGTATTTTTGTTTAGTTGATTGGAACTTGTTTGTAAAGTTTGGTTGAAATCTGGAATGTTTAGGCATGGTTTGGTCAAGTTTGGTGAAATTGGAAAGTTTAGAAGTCAGGAGATGGATTTTGATCTTCGATACTTGGTTTTGATATTAGTTATGGTGTTTTGAGAATTTGGATAAGTTTTTATTACGTATTTGGACTTGTTTATATAGTTGGACGGGGCCCCGGTGGGCTAGGGTGTGTTTCGAAATGATTCCGGACCATTTTGGAGTTGGTTATATTGCTGGCATTGGTGTGTCACACCTGCAAGATTTTGGTGCATAGGTGCGACGTTGCACCTGTAAGGAATTTATGCGCATTTTCAAAGGACTGATTGATTAGCAGTGATTGCATCTGCGAAAAGATGTACCGCAGATGCAATGTTATAGGAGCGAAGCTTGGTCACACCTGCGGGTCGCAAATACGACATGTGAGCTGTATGTGCAAGGGTTGGTTGTTTTAGTGAAGCTCGCAAATGCAAGGTTTTTGTCGCAGAAGCACCTGTGAGGGACGCATATGAGAGTTGCCCAACATAAGGGTTTTAATTCGAGTTTTAGCCCTTTTTTACTATTTTGAGTTTCGAAGCTCGGGTAAAGGTGATTTTGGAAGGATAATTCAGCACTACTTTGAGGGTAAGTGATTTCTACTTGATTTTGGTTATATCTTGTTTTTCCATGAATTATTACACTTAGATAATTGAATTTGAAAGATAAATTTGGATTTTTTGCCTACAATTTAAGACAGTGTAAATTGGGGATTTGGGAGTTGATTTGAACTCTGTTTTGGAATCTAATTACATATTTGTACTCGTGGGTTTATGTATAGCCAAGATCTACCCCTTAACTTGTGTTTCGATCATGTGGTCGTAGGTATGACTCTTGATTACTTTTGGGGATTTGATTAAAGATTGAAGCTTTATTGTTTGAAATTGATTCCTATGGCTTTGTTTGATGTTATTGAGTTGTATTTGACTAGATTCGACTCGTTTGGAGGTTGATTTCTGCGGGAAAGCTATTTTGGATGGTTGAAGACTACCGGGTGGAGGTAAGTCTGTTGTCTATCCTTGTAAGAGGAATTTCTCCTCATAGTTCATCTATATGCTACTTGTTGCTCAATATAGGAGTCACGTATATGCGACGTGACGAGTGTATATCCGTAGTTAGGTTATGACCATATATGGTAAATGTTTGGCTTATGATTAAGCTTTAGTTGGACTATTAGAGTTTATTATTCGTGTTTCATCGATTCTATGACTACTTGATGACTCGTAATTGTGGTTAGAAGCATGTTCATGGTTATGGCTTGTTGATGATTGGTTTGCAACATTAAGCTTTTTTATCGAGTAGTAGTCATATACTTGTCTATTGATTCATGATTTAATGGTTAAATAGTTTACTTCATTCATGTTAAATATTATAATAAGACTATTGGACAATGAAATTGATTATTGAATTTCTTAGATGACTTGAATTACATAATTAGCCATAGCCATATGTGCTTTTATCCATATTATATTTTTATGATTCGGTTCCTTCAATTGTGGACAGATTGACCAAGTCAGTGCATTTCATTCCGGTCATGACTTCCTACACTTGAGAGAAGTTGGCTCAGATCTAAATCAGAGAGATTGTCCGCTTGGATGGTGTGCCTATTTCTATTATATCGAATTGGGGCACTTAGTTTACACGTCACTTATGGAGGGCTGTTAACCGTGAGTTGGGGATGTAGGTTGAGCTAAGCAATGGATTTCACCCTCAGGAAGATGAGAAGTCCTAGCAAACCATGCAAATCCTTGAGGAAATATTGAGAGCCTGTGTTATTCATTTTGGAGGCAAGTGGCATTAGTTTTTACCATTATCCTACAACAACAGTTACCAATATAGTATTTAGATGGCTACATATGAGGCATTATATGGTAGGCAGTGTCGTTCTCTGGCTGGATGGTTTGAGCCTGGTGATGCTAGGTTGTTGGGTACAAATTTGGTTCGCGATGCTTTAGAGAAGGTGAAGTTGATAGGAGCGGCTTCATACAATGCAGTCTAGGAAGAAGAGTTATGCTGATAAGAGGGTTCGTGATGTGGCTTGCATGGATGGTGAGAAGGTGTCCTTGATATATTTGAGGTTTTAGAGAGAGTGGGTAAGGTGGCTTACATGCTTGCTTTGCCACCTAGCTTGTCGGGAGTTCGTCCGGTGTTCCATATTTCCATACTTTGGAAGTATCATAAAGATCAGTGACATGTGTTAGATTTTAGTCCAGTGCAGTTGGATGAGAATTTGGCTTATGAATAAGAGTAGGTGGCCATTTTGGATAGGCAGGTTCAAAAGTTGAGATCGAAAGAGATCGCATCAGTGAAGCTTCAGTGGAGAGGTCAACAGACTGAGGGTAAGTGATTTTTACTTGATTTTGGTTGTATATCTTGTTTTCCCATGGATTATTACACTTAGTTATGGAATTTGAAAGAGAAATTTGGGGTATTTATTTTTACAATTTAAGAGAGTATAAATTGGGGATTTTGGAGTCAATTTGGACTCGATATTCACATATTTGGACTCATAGGGCTATGGGTAGCTTCGCTGGAATCTACCCCATGACTCGGGTTTTGACCATGTTGGCCTAGGTTTAACTTTTGTTGACTTTTGGTGATTTGATTAAATATTGAAGATTTATTGATTGGAATTGATTCATATGATTGGAATTGATTCATATGGCTTTGTTTGTCGTTATTGAGTTGTATTTTACTAGATTCACTCATTTGGAAGTTGATATGAGAGGGAAAGTTATTTTGGAAGGTTGAAGACTACCTGGTGAATGTATGTCTCTTGTCTATCCTTGTAAGAGGGAATTTTCCCTATAGGTGATCTATTTGCTACTTGTTGCTCGATTTAGGAGCCACGAATATGCAAGGTGACGAGCGTATATACGTAACTAGGTTATGGCCATATCCGATAAAGGTTTGTCTTATGATTATGACTTGATTGGACTATCTGAGTTTAGTATTCATGTTTCATTGATTCTATGACTACATGATGACTCGTAATTGTGGCTTAGAAGCTTGTTTAGGGTTATGACTTGTTGGATTGGGTATAAGTGATTGTTTTTCCATATTGAGCTTCTTTGTCAATTCGAATTCATATATTTGTCTATTGATTCATGATTTGGTGGTTAAATGGCTTATTTCATACATGTTAAACATTATAATAAGACTATTGAACGATGAAATTGCATATTCAATTTTTGAGATAAATTGAATTACATGATTAGCCATAGCTATCTTTTAGCCATACGTGGTTTTATCCACATTGTATTATTATGATCCGGTGAATTCAATTATATTGCCTCATATATATATATTTATGAGTTGGAGAGAGTTGAATATTGTGAAATGATGAGAATCCTAGCACCATATACATTATGAGCAGATATTGGTTGTATATGATGTTGTGTGGATTGGGTAACATGCTGCAATGGTATTATGTGTGGATCGATTTGCACACCAGAATGATAGTATGTGTGGATTGGGTGGCACGCTGCAACGCTATTAATGCTATTAGTGGATCGACTTTTACGCCACAATAACGCTTGATTCGGTACCCTCCTTCCGCAGTCAGGTAAATACCCATGTTAGTTTGGGCCCGATGACTGCAGATACTTAGATTTATATTGTGGACACTCGGTCAATGTTGACTTTATGGAATCGTGTAGATGGGAACTTGTATTGGATTATGATCATGCATTAGCAGCTTAGGCTCATGCAATGGCTCTTGTATCTATATGACTGTCATTTGGCTAATCATGTTTGTAAAAGATTGAGATATATGAGATTGTGTGCTATCTCCTTCCTGAAAATCATGTGTATATTCTAGCTTTACTATGGTCTATTGGTGCATTTGATTAATGATATCCTGCTTTATTCCATGTATTGTTTATGCCTCTTATGATTATTGAGTTGTTAGTAGTTGCGACTACTAACCTCTTGCCACTACTTCTTCGAGGCTAGACTAGATACCTATTGAGTAATATGATTTGTACTCATACTACACTTTTGCACATTTGGTGTAGGTCCTAAGGATGGTTTTGGTTGTATTCACCCAACAAAGCAGGATTGCTATTAGAAAACTTCATGGTGAGCTGCTTACTGGATTCGATAAGCAACACATGAAGCCCCCCTTTCCTACTCTTTACATCTGTCTTGTATTTTTTTTCTTTTTCAAACAGACCTTGTATTCAGTTCAAATCTTGTACTCTTATTAGATGCTTGTGACTAGTTGTGACACTTAGGTTTTTGGGAGAGTTTATAAGACGGTTGTGGTCATGTTTAGACACTGTCTAAGATTCATGCACATTTGATATTTGGGTTGTGTCATATTCCCTTTTGTTAATTACATTATGAATCGGTTAATGGCTTGTAATTGAATTTTTATGTTGACGTGAGTGTTGGCTTGCCTAGAAAGAGTGTTAGGCGCTAACACGACATTTGGAGGGATTTTGGGTCATGACATCTCTGTAGCTAAAATAGGTCTAGGCAACCTAGTGCGTTGATACCAACTTGTCACGAGCCAAAATCTAAACCAACGGGGTCGTGATGGCACCTAACATTGCTTTCTAGGTAAGCCAACACTTAACAATAAATAAGGAAACGAGACTAACAGTTAACAACGTATTAATATAGAATAAGAGTGAAACTCATAAATACATGATACGTCTAAAACAATGTCATCTAATCAGTCCCCCAAGATTTGGTGTTTCAGAGTAAATGAGCTACTAGGAATATTAAATACAAAGTCTGAAAGAAATACAATATTGTATGGTACAATAAATAGTAAGGAAGATAACAAAAGATTTCTCTAGGGCATGCGGATGAGGGTGAAGCTCTACCTCGAGTCGTCTATCTGGTATCGGCTAAACACCTCTTGAAACTCTGCTGGTACCGATATTCGAATATGCACAAGAAGTGCAGAAGTATAGTATCAGTACAATCGAACCAATGTATTCAACAAGTATCGAGCCTAAGCTTGACGAGGTAGTGACAAGGCTATGACAATATACTTACCATATGAACATGTACAATTAAAATAATCAACAAAAATAGCAATAGAGATAACAATAATATTAATAGAATAAGAGGCAAAAAATAGTAAAAAGGGTCCAATAATCGAAGTAACAACCACGTTTCTAAAATAACACAGTCAAAACCCTATTTCAGCTGCTCAAATCTACAGGGAAGAAACAATATCCATAATCAACATAACCAAAGCCTATTAAGGATGACTATATCAAAAACAACACCAAGATTCATAACACGTACGTTGTGACGCACAATTCGATCCAACACAAACTCAAAAATTATTGTTGCGGTGGCTACTTGATCCTTTGGCAATACTATTGTTGCGCTGAGCAACCTGATCCTTTTCATAGTAATGTTGCAGGGCCAACCTATTCCAACATACCAATTCACGTATAAACAACAACACAACCAACATGGAGAGGTTCATAATAAACTACTGAAGATAATAGATAAGCATGATTTTCCAAGGAAAAAATGAACACGAACATGGAGTAATGGAAATCCCATATCCAAAAGAAAATCTCACTCATATAACTGAATAAGAACCCAAACTAGGTCATTAACATGCAAACGATAAAATGGTAACAAAATCCAACATAGCTTAGGTAGTTAAGACATGAAATAAGTATAGTATGAAACAAGTAAAGACATGTACTAGTAAAGGCATATATTAAGTAAAAACATGTAACAAGTAAAAGCATGTATAAAGTAAAGACATATGTCAAGTAAGGGCTTATAACAAGCAAGAGCATGTATCAAGGAAAGGCATGTAGGAAGTATCAGCATGTAATGAGAAAATGCATGAAATAAGTAAAGGTATGAAATAAACTAGTTCTACTCGATACTTACCTCTTTTTCGAAACCAAATGAATAATCCAACACCGCTTTGGCTTTAGCACAAGCCTCCATACAACTCTAATCTAGCCAAATAATGCTTAAATAAGCAAAACAAGCTTAAGGAACTACTCTAGCATAATAAAGGTTCGATCTTTAGCATATTTTGAAAAGCCAACAAAAGTCAACCCGGTCCCACTTAGTCAAAATCCTAAATCAAAAACAAATCCTGATTACCCATTAATCCCCGAGTCGAAATATGTGATTTGTTCCGAGATCTGACCTCAAATCGATGTCTAAATCTTTGAAATATCAAATCCTAAGTTTCTACCAAAAAATCCTATTTTTACTCTAGGAAAATTTGTAACCACCCCAACCACCCTCCGTAGGATGTCGTGATGGCACCTAGTCTCTTAGACTAGATATGCCTAGCATACATGAAGAATTAACAAAAATAAAAATAAAACTCCCAATTAAACCAACAGCTATCATAAAAAAGACTCCACAAAACAACTAAATATAACACCCAAAATTTGGTGAGACCTAGTCACAAGCGCTACATGAGTATACTGAAACATCCCTATATAATAGTATCTATAAAATTAGATAGAGAGTGACTCCGAGGCCTGCGAATGCCGTCAGGTATACCTTGAAGTCTCCGATCCAAGATCAACTAATGGATGCCTAGGCTGGTATGAAGTACCTAGATCTACATAAAATGATGTGCAGAAGCGTCGTATGAGTACACCAAAATGGTACCTAGTAAGTATCAAGCTTAACCATGGTAGAGTAGTGACAAGGTCAGGTGACGAGCGCAACACACCACTTTAATTATGCTCGCTAGTCAAAGATAGTATAGTATAATATCGTATCTACATGGATTGGAGTTAAGTAGTATTATCATAGTTTGTAGCTAGATTGCTATTCAAGATGATCAACAATTGAGATTTCTAACTAAAATTAACTAAGAATCTAAAGCTATTGACTAATGAGTATTTTAACAAAGGTAAGCGAGGAAGTTATCAGTGGGAGAAAATAGGGGTTGATATGATAGCTGCAAGATAATTGTTTGGGATCTAACTCTAGATAATTCACTTCTAATGTTCAAGCAAGCCTCTCGAATTCACTCAATTATTAATTCAAACGTTCAGCAAAAACTCCTCTCTCGATTAAGTCTTAACCTCGCGAGATGAACCAATTTAAGCACGTGAAGATATACAAGAATGCGTAGTGGATTGGTCTTTAGGAAAATCTTTTTCGATTATTCTCCTAACTAAGTTTAATTAATAATTTAAAAAGCATCTTTCGATTACTAAGAAGAATTAATGAACTCAACCAACAATATAATGCGACTATATCACAAGTTATGCCTTTCTCGATTACATGAACATGTGAATATAGATACAACAGTTAAACCATCCAAAACGATTCAATACATAAAACAAGAGTTATAATCCCCAAACAAATATCTATATACCAAATCCATCAAACCCTAAAGAGAACTACTTCATAGATATGGAGCAATTCATCACAAATATGTTTAAAGTAAAGAAAAACATAAAACGATCCAAACTCGGGTCTTGAGTGAGGATTGAATGATGAACTCCTTGTGATTTTGCCTCTCCAACTCATCCTTAGCCTCGTTAGGTCTAATATGTGTGAAAAGTTCTGGAAATAATATTTTTTCATGTATTTATACCAAGTAGGGTCGGGCCCAAATGAAATCACCTTTTCCTATGCGAAATAGGACAATTACTATGTAAACTTTGCACAGGCGCGCCGCATAGGGAGAAGCACCATGCGGGGCATTAGTGGGGAAATCCATAGAGTTGTTTCTGACCGTCAGTAGGAACTTTGCACAGCCGCGGCACGCCACGCGCCGCACCAGTGCATTTTTCTTAGAGTATGGATTTTGCATTCGTTTTGACGTCCAAACTTGGTCCTCAACCCCCGAACAGGATCCCAGCTTGACCATTTTGGCTTTTACTCAAACTTTAAAGCTCCAAATCACTCGAATTCATTCCATAACATCTACATCCCTTGGAATCACTACTACAAGGCATAAACACGCAATAAGTACAAAACACTAGTGATTAAAGTTCAAACACAATAAAAGTGTAGTAAATTAGAGTGCAATAAGCGGCTAAAACACGAGAATATAGCCTACAATCAACACCCCACACTTAAACCATTGCCCGTCCTCGAGCAATCATACTACACTTCACATAGACATGACCTTTTAAAATAACTCTCGTGACTCATCATACCAAGAATATTTAAAATAGATTAAACACTCTAACATAATATCCTCTCCTAAAGATTTGACTCAAAAGCACCACATATTATTTATACCCCGCTCACTTACTCTAACATAGAGTTCAACGATATTACCTTTCCTTCATGAATCAAGTGACTTCACACAACAATAGAGAGTAGTTCCACACATAATAGAATTTAAGAACAATTAGGAACTCAAGATAGAAAAAATTCACTCACTCTCAGAAATAACATTCATATGCCACAAAAGATGCACCATAGGCTTGCCTGTAGTGTACTACTCTACTAATTGAGCTCATTCAGTCAAGGATCAAGTAGGACTTTAATTTGTTGTAATGTAAGCTGCGGGACAGGTAGGATATATTTAGATATAAGAGTGACTACACTTCCGTAAACACTTTAATACATACATTTCATTGTTCAGAACCCCACACTTATGTCAAATCATAACTCCACCTTCACAACGATATACATTAACTCCTAACTTCTTTAAGCATAATAACATCAAGAGTTACCATTATCAAAGAACATTTTTCACAATTATACATTATTTATTTGTTTTTCTTATTCAATTCAAGTGCCGCTTACTTTTTCAAAACAATGCACCTTCCTTCTTATTTCAGTAGTTCCACTCAAAAGCCCAACCAACCACCCCACACTTCAACTTTTACAAAGTTCATAACAAATTCAAGTGCTCACTAGAGGTAAATGGTTCAGATGGATGGTCAATTCAATCAAATGGGTAAGGCTTGTACTGTGGTTGCCAAAGAAACATGATTACAGTCTCAACAGGGTTAACTAAGATACATAACAATTAGGTGGGTAATAGCATATAACTGGCTCAACATAGAAATGCCTAAATCACTTCCCCGGCTGAACAAAGCTACTATTTCACTTTACAAACATACGGGGCAAGTTCTAGACATCAAATGCAATGCACAAAATACACAAAACTTCACACACACATGGAACATAACTCACTCAGGATCGGATTCATCAAGACATTCTAGTCAAAGCAGTTAAGCAAAGTTAAGATCATACAATTTAAGGTACTGATACAAGAGTCAAAAATTGAGCCTAAGCATCACAACTAAAGCACTTACTATTATCAAGGCATAATAAAGTTAGGACATATTGCCTTCCAATTCAAATCATAGCACAAGGTTCACTACTCCTCTACAAAAAAAAAATAACTACACCTGGTTCAAACAAAACCCTTGAAAAATAATCGCGGCACAAAGAAAAACCTAGGAGAATTGTTACACTACCTTCGAAACAAAATCTTTTTGTCTTTTTCCTTCCGACTTTAATCCCTCAAGAAACCTGTCGATGATATCCATCTTCGGGAAGAATCGAATATTTTTCAATTTTTATGGTGTTTTAATTTTCCAACTACTACAACTAACAAAACTAACACATTTACATACAATATACAATTACCCCCACCCCACACTTTAAGTTGCGGCATGTACCCATGACACACAATTAAAAAGCATAAGGTAAAGAAAACTTCCCTGAGCATCTAGTCGGGGTCTGAGTCGAAGTCGGGGTCCATTTATGGCTTTCGAACTAACGCGCACATCCATGCCGACAGCTTCTTCTCAGACTTCTTGGGGTTCACCCCACACTTATCTTTCTCACTCAATGTAGCCTTCTCTTTCGACGAGCTCTTCACTTTCCACTCAGCACTTGCAGCTGGCTTCTCCTTTTTCATCCCCGCTTCTACATTCATATCGAAAGTTATAGTCTCCTCACCCACTCTAAGCATGAGCTTTCTCTCATGTATATCTAATATTTCTCTACCCGTTGCTAAAAATGGCCTTCCTAAGATGAGGGGGACCTCCTTGTTCTCCTCCATATTCACTACTATAAATTCTACAGGAAATACGAACTTATCCACCCAAACTAAGACATCTTCTACTATCCCCTCGTGTATCAGAGTCATTTGTTCTGCCAACTACAAAGATATTGGCACTGACCTTATCTCTCCAATCTCCTTTTCTAGTTTCCTGTAAATAGATAGTGGCATTAAGTTAATTGAGGCACCCAAATCACATAAAGATTAATCAAAATTAATAGAGCCTAAAGAGCAAGGTATAGTGAAAATACCTGGATCTCCACACTTTTGTGGGAGTTTATTTTGTAATAACACATTGCAATGCTCTGTGAGCTTGACCACTGAGGTCTCTTCTATCTTCCTCTTCTTTGTCGGGATCTCCTTCATGGATTTGGCATAAGCTGGCATTTGTTAGAGCACTTGTATGAATAGAAAGTTTACAATAACCTATTTCAACACATCCAGAAATCTCTCAAATTGCTTGTCCAACTTTTCTCTATATAGCTTTTGAGGGAAAGGTAGAGCAGGCATATGCTCGCTTTCATTAGATTCATCCCTTCTCGAAGTTTCCTCCTTCTTCTTTTTGTCAGCTCCCTTCTTGCCTTTCTTCTTCTTAGCACTATCATTCTTCAGCTTCTCACCATTTTCCTTTCCAAGTAACACCTCTTTTTGGATTGGAGTGATATCTGTCAACACTTGGCCGCTTCTCAAGGTCACCACATTTACTGCTTCTTTGGGATTTCTCTCAGTATCACCTGGTATAGTTCCTGGTATCCTCTGAGACAATAGAGTGGCTAGCTGCCCAACCTGTCTTTCCAAGTTTTTAAAACCAGTACCTATTTCTTTGATAGCCACTCCATGTTCCCGTATAGCTGCACTATGAGTTTCAAGCCTCTCATCAGTCTTGATAATGAAAGCCTTCATTAGATCCTCTAGACTAGGCTAAATGGGATGTTGAGGCTAAAACTGCTGCCTCTGCTAATTTTGGTATGCTGGAGCTCCTTTTCCCTGTGGTCTAGAGTTATTTTGTTGCCAAGCAATCACAATGCCTCCAGGTGAACTCCATGAAAAACCGGAGTGCCTCTGACCCGTCACATTATAATTTCCCACAGCATTTACTTCCTCAGTTGAGGCTTGACACTCATGAGTAGGGTGTCCTCTTCCACATATATCACAAGCTACGTGACGCTCCTTTTGTATCGAGGCTAAGGTCAGCTTCCTTATCTCTTTGGGATAGTCAAAGATAGTATAGTATAATATCGTATCCACAGGGATTGGAGTTAAATAGTATTATCGTAGTTTGTAGCTAGATTGATATTGTAGATGATCAACAATTGAGATTTCTATGATTTCTAACTAAAATTTACTAAGCATCTAAAGCTATTGACTAATGACTATCGCAGCATAGGTAAGCTAGGAAGTTATCAGTGGGAGAAAATAGGGGTCGATAGGATAGGTGCAAGATAATTGTTTGGGATCTAACTCTAGAAAATTCACTTCTAATGTTCAAGTGAGTCTCTCGAATTCACTCAATTATTAGTTCAAACATTTAGCGAAAACTCCCCTCTCAATTAAGTCTTAACCTCGCGAGATGGACCAATTTAAGCACGTGAAGATATGCAAGAATGCGTAGTGGATTGGTCTTTAGGAAAACCTCTTTCCATTATTCTCCTAACTAGGTTTAATCAATAATTCAAGTAGCCTGTTTTGATTACTAAGAAGAATTAATGAACTCAACCAACAATATAATGCAACTATATCACAAGTTATACCTCTCTCGATTACATGAACATGTGAATATAGATGCAATAGTTAAATCATCCAAAACGATTCAATACATACAACTCGAGTTATAATCAACAATCCAATATCAATACACAAAACCCATCATACCCTAAAGAGAACTACTCCATAGATATGGATAAATTCATCACAAATATGTTTAACGTAAAGGAAAACATAAAATGATCCAAACTCGGGTCTTGAGTGAGGATTGAATGATAAACTCCTTGTGCTTTTGCCTCTCCAACTCCTCCTTAGCCTCCTTAGATCTAATATGTGTCAAACGTCCTGGAAATAATGTTTTTGCATGTATTTGTACCAAGTAGGGTCGGTCCCAAATGAAATTGACCTTTTCCTAAGCGAAATAGGACAATTACTCTGTAAAATTTGCACAGGTACACCACATGGGCGACGCGCCATTCGGAGCATTAGTGAGGAAATCTAGAGAGTTGTTTCTGATAGGCAGTAGGCCTATTGCACAGCCGCGGCGCGCCATGCGTCGCACTAGTGCATTTTTCTTAGAGTACGGATTTTGCATGCGTTTTGACGTCCAAACTTGGTCCTCAACCCCCCGAACACGATCCCGCCTTGACCATTTTGGCTTTTACTCAAACTTTAAAGCTCCAAATCGTTTGAATTCAGTCCATAACATCTACATCCCTCAGAATCACTCTTACAAGGCATAAACACGCAATAAGTACAAAACACTAGCGATTAAAGCTCAAACATAATAAAAGTGTTATAAATTAGAGTGCAATAAGCGGCTAAAACACGAGATTATAGCCTACAATCAATACCCCACACTTAAACCATTGCCCGTCCTCGAGCAATTAAACTACACTTCACATAGACATGACCTTTTAAAATAACTCTCGTGACTCATCATACCAAGAATATTTAAAATAGATTAAACACTCTAACATAATATCCTCGCCTAAAGATTCGACTCAAAAGCACCACACATTATTTATACCCCGCTCACTTACTCTAACATAGAGTTCAACGACATTACCTTTCCTTCATGAATCAAGTGGCTTCACACAACAATAGAGAGTAGTTCCACACATAATAGAATTTAAGAACAATTAGGAACTCAAGATAGAAAGAATTCACTCACTCTCAGAAATAACATTCATATGCCACAAAAGATGCACCATAGGCTTGCCTGTAGTGTACTACTCTACTAATTGAGCTAATTTAGGACTTTAATTGGTTGTAATGTAGGCTGCGAGACAGGTAGGATATATTTAGATATAAGAGTGACTACACTTCCCTAAGCACTTTAATACATATATTTCATTGTTCAGAACCCCACACTTATGACAAACTATAACTCCACCTTCACAACGATATACATTAACTCTCAACTTCTTTAAGCACAATAACACCAAGAGTTACCACTATCAAAGAACATTTTTCACAATTATACACTTTTTTTTCTTTTTCTTATTCAATACAAGTGGTGCTTACTTTTTCAAAACAATGCACCTTCCTTCTTATTTCAGTAGTTCCTCTCAAAAGCCCAACCAACCACCCCACACTTCAACTTTTACAAAGTTCATAACAAATTGAAGTGCTCATGAGAGGTAAATGGTTCAAATAGATGGTCAACTCAAACAAATGGGTAAGGCTTGTACTGTGGTTGCCAAAGAAACAGGATTATAGGCTCAACGGGGTTAACTAAGATACATAACAATTCGGTGGGTAATAGCATATAACTGGCTCAACAAAGAAATGCCTAAATCACTTCCTCGACTGAACAAAACTACTATTTCACTTTGCAAACACACGGGGCAAGTTCTAGACATCAAATGCAATGCACAAAATACACAAAACCTCACACACACATGGCACATAACTCACTCAGGATCGGATTCATCAAGACATTTTAGTCAAAGCAGTTAAGCAAAGTTAAGATCATACAATTTAAGGTACTTATACAAGAGTCAAAAATTGAGCCTAAGCATCACAACTAAAACACTTACTATTATCAAGGCATAATAAAGATAGGACATATTGCCTTCCAATTCAAATCATAGCACAAGGTTCACTACTCCTCTACAAAAAAAAAATAACTACACCTGGTTCAAACAAAATCCTTGAAAAATAATCGCGGCACAAAGAAAAACCTAGGAGAATTGTTACACTACCTTTGAAACAAAATCTTTTTGTCTTTTTCCTTCCGACTTTAATCCCTCAAGAAACCTGTTGATGGTATCCATCTTCGGGAAAAATCGAATGTTTTTTAATTTTTATGTTTTTTTAATTTTGCAACTACTATAACTAAGAAAACTAACACATATACATATAACATACAATTATCCCCCACCCCACACTTTAAGTTGTGGCATGTCCCCATGACACACAATTAAAAAGCATAAGGTAAAGGAAACTTCCCTGAGCAGCTAGTCGGGATCTATGTCGAAGTCGGGGTCCATTCCTTGCCTTCGAACTAACGCACACATCCATGCCGACAACTTCTTCTCAGCCTTCTTGGGGTGCACCCCACACTTATCTTTCTCATTCAATGTAGCCTTCTTTTTCGACGAGCTTTTCACTTTGCACTCAACACTTGTAGTTAGCTTCTCCTTTTTCACCCCCGTTTCTATATTCATCTCGAAAGTTATAGTCTCCTCACCCATTCTAAGCATGAGCTTTCTCTTGTGTATATCTAATATTGCTCTACCTGTTGCTAAGAATGGTCTTCCTAAGATAAGGGGGACCTCCTTGTTCTCCTCCATATTCACTACTATAAATTCTACAGGAAATACGAACTTATCTACCCGAACTAAGTTATATTTCACTATCCCCGCATATATCATAGTCATTTGTTTTGCCAGCTACAAAGATATTGGCACCGACCTTATCTCTCCAGTTTCCTGTAAATAGATAGTGGCATTAAGTGAATTGAGGCACCAGAATCACATAAAGATTTATCAAAATTAATAGAGCCTAAAGAGCAAGGTATACTGAACCTCCCTGGATCTCCACACTTTTGTGGGAGTTTTTTTGCAATATCACACTGCAATGTCCTGTGAGTTTAACCACTGAGGTCTCTTCTATCTTCCTCTTATTTGTAGGGATCTCCTTCATGAATTTGGCATAAGCTAAAATTTGTGAGAGCACTTCTGTGAATGGAAAATTTACATTAACCTGTTTCAGCACATCCAAAAATCTCTCAAATTGCTTGTCTAGCTTTTCTCTATACAGCTTTTGAAGGAAAGGTAGAGCAGGCATATGCTCGCTCTCATAAGATTCATCCCTTCTCGAAGTTTCCTCCTTCTTCTTTTTGTCAGCTCCCTTCTTGCCTTTCTTCTTCTTATCACTATCATTCTTTAGCTTTTACCCATTTTCCTTTTCAAGTACCACATCCTTTTGGATTGGAGTGATATCTTTCACTACTTGGCCGCTTCTCAAGGTCACCGCATTTACTGTTTCTTTGGGATTTCTCTTAGTATCAGCTGGCAGAGTTCCTGGTATCCTCTCAGACGATAGAGTGGCTAGCTGCCCAACTTGTCTTTCCATGTTTCGAAAACCAGTACCTATTTCTTTGATAGCCACTCCATGTTCCAGTATAGCTGCGCTATGAGTTTTAAGCCTATCATCAGTCTTGATAATGAAAGCCTTCATTACATCCTCTAGACTAGGTTGAATGGGCTGTTGAGGCTGAAACTGCTGCCTCTACTGATTTTGGTATGCTGGAGCTCCTTTTCCCTATGGTCTAGAGTTATTTTGTTGCCAAGCAATCACAACACCTCCAGGTGAACTCCATGAAAAATCGGGGTTCCACTGACCCATCACATTATAATTTCCCACAGCATTTACTTCCTCAGTTGAGGCATGACACTCATGAGTAGGGTGTCCTCTTCCACATATATCACAAGCTGCGTGAGGCTTCTTTTGTATCGAGGCTAAAGTCAACTTCCTTATCTCTTTGGGATAGTCAAAGATAGTATAGTATAATATCGTATCCACAGGGATTGGAGTTAAATAGTATTATCGTAGTATGTAGCTAGATTGCTATTGAAGATGATCCATAATTGATATTTCTATGATTTCTAACTAAAATTTACTAAGAATCTAAAGATATTGACTAATGACTATAGCAACAAAGGTAAGCTAGGAAGTTATCAGTGGGAGAAAATAGGGGTTGATAGGATAGGTGCAAGATAATTGTTTGGGATCTATCTCCAGAATATTCACTTCTAATGTTCAAGTGAGTCTCTCGAATTCACTCAATTGTTAGTTCAAACGTTCAGAAAATATTCCCCTCTCAATTAAGTCTTAACCTCGCGAGATGAACCAATTTAAGCACGTGAATATATGCAAGAATGCGTAGTGGATTGGTCTTTAGGAAAACCTCTTTTGATTATTCTCCTAACTAGGTTTAATCAATACTTCAACTAGCCTCTTTCAATTATTAAGAAGAATTAATGAACACGTGATTACATGAACACGTGAATATAGATGCAACAGTTAAATCATCCAAAATGATTCAATACATAAAACTAGAATTATAGTCAACAAACAAATATCAATACACAAAATCCATTAAACCCTAAAGAGAACTACTTCATAGATATGGAGCAATTCATCACAAATATGTTTAACGTAAAGGAAAACATAAAACGATCCAAACTCGGGTATTGAGTGAGGATTGAATGATGAACTCATTGTGATTTTGCCTCTCCAACTCCTCCTTAGCCTCCTTAGGTCTAATATGTTTCAAATGTCCTAGAAATAAAGATTTTCTATGTCGTTATACCATGTAGGGTCGGGCCGAAACAAAATCACCTTTTCCTACGAAAAATAGGATAATTACTCTATAAAATTTGCATAGGCACGCGGCATGGGGCGACGCGCCATGCGGGGCATTAGTGGGGAAATCTAGAGAGTTGTTTCTGATAGGCAGTAGGACTTTTGTACAGCCGCGGCGTGCCACTTGCCGCCCCACGTGCTGCACCAGTGCATTTTTCTCACCGTACGGAGTTTGCTTGCGTTTTGACATCCAGACTTGGTCCTTGACCTCCGAACACGATCCCGGCTTTATCCCTTGGGCTATTACTCAGACTTCAAAGCTCCAAATCACTCGAATTCATTCCATAACCTATACATCCCTCGAAATCACTCCTACAAGGCATAAACACGTAATAAGTACAAAACATAAGCGATTAAAGCTCAAACACAATAAAAGTGTATTAAACTAGAGTGCAATATGTGGCTAAAATACGAGATTATAGGCTACCATCATTAGGTCAAAACACCTACTGGAATAAATAAAGAAACTGAACAGGTATAGTATAAAATAATAATGGAAACAATGGAAATAATACCATGAAGAAATATAGCAAGAATAGCTACACTGAAATCAAAGCAATTAAGACATCACGGAAGAAACACATAATAAGAATGCCAAGGAAATGATGCAGACAAATATAAGTGATGTAGACGAAAGATTGCAAAAGTATCACTACTGAGGTACCGCCTTGTAGTCTCGTTTCACAATCAAAATCTATAGTCTTTCCTTATATCACTGCAGAAGCCTTGCATCTGGGTTTAAAAATGTTCCCGAAATACCTACCCGTGTTTTAGATCACCTTATCACACCGTGTGGCTTCAAGTAGTTCCCCTACTAGCAACACGTGTATCAAGACCACATTATCTCACCGCATACGTATCAACCCAATCCTTATACCAATGCAAGCGTATCAATATTACAACATATCATAAATCTCACCTCAAGTGCCCTATAAATAGCCCATGGCTCAACCACAATATGTATAAGAGCCTCAACAATAGCAACCGAAAGTGAATATCTCAACAAGAATGGTATTTCAACAATTTACAACTTTGCCTCAATGTGAATCACGTCCTTTATAACTCCAACACCACAATTCAACAATAAGATATTCCAAGAAATAACAACTTCAAGTCAGGTAACTCAACAGTTAACTATTCAACAAGGAAACAAGAGAATGATAACTTCAACTAACATATAAAGGCAAATAACAAGTAAGAGATTAGACAAGTATTAACAATTCCAAGTGAAGCATGTAAAGATAGACTAACGATGATGGATATCACATGTGATGACTACTAAATTGAAGGCATGAAAAGAATCTACATAGCTTAAACCGGTCAATAACCACATTCAGCCTCTGTACCCACTCGTCACCTTGCGTACATGGCTTTCACATATCACAATTAACACAAAACAACACCAATCCTAAGGAGTAATTCCCCCACACAAAGTTAGGCAAGATACTTACTTCAAAACACGCTAACTTAATCCACTAGTAGGCCTTTTATGCGATTATCCAACAACGGCTCGAATCTAGCTAAAATAACTTTATACCATGAATACAAACCATAGGAAACTATTCTGAGAAATATAGTTACAATCTCTAAAGAAAATTAAAAAGTCAACTCAAAACGTCTACCCCAGGCTCGCATCTTGAAACCTGACCAAACTTACAAAATCGGAACACCCATTTGATAATGAGTCCAACCATACTAAAATTACTCAATTCAAATCTCAAATCAACCTTCAAATCCTCAAAATATAGTCTATGAAGTTTTCACAATTTTCCCCAATTTTTCAAACTCAAAACACTAATTAAATGGTAAAACAACGATGGATTCATGTATAATAGCCAAATACGAGTTAGAATTACTTACCTCGATCAATTACTTCAAAAATCCCTCTCGAAATCGCCCAAACCGAGCTCTCTAAGTCAAAAGATGAAGAATGAAATAAAACCCTCGAATTCACACTTTTCTGCCCAGCGATCTTGCTTCTGCGAGCCCTCAGCCGCATCTTCATCTCCGCACCTGCGGAATTTCCATAGCATGTGCGGTCCTCACATAAGCACCTAAAATATCGCACATGTGGACCCCTAAGCACATCTGCGGAGGCCAGCCGCTTCTGTGCGTTCGCTTCAGCGGAGGGATGACCGCACCTGCTGTCCCAGCTTGCCAGCCCAACTTGCACTTCTGTAGATCGATGGCCGCTTCTGTGGTGCCGTACTTGCAGCCCAAAGTGCGCAGGTGTGATTGTACTAGAACCTCAACAGCTTCAGCAATCCATTAACTCCAAAGATGATCCGATTTCAATCCGATTCACACCCGGGGAAACCAGGACCACGCCCAAATATACCAACAAGTTCCAAACACATAGAGAACCTACTCAAGGCCTAAAATCACATCAAACAACACCGTTTCTAAGAATCGCAACCCCATCCAAACCTATGCAAACAATGAATATCCAACTTCCAAAACTAACACCGATTTATATTAAACCAACTCCGATTGACCCCAAATTTTGCACACAAGTCATAAATGACACAATGGACCTATTCCAACTTTTGGAACCAGAATCCGACCCCGATATCAATAAAGTCATCTCCCAGACAAACTTCTCGACCTTCTAACCCTTCAACTTCTAAATTTCAGCAATTCAAGCCAAAACGACCTACGGACCTCAAAATCAACATCCAAACACGCTCCTAAGTCCAAAATTACCACAGGAAGCTATCAGAACCATCAAAACTCCATTCCGAAGTCATCTAAACAAAAGACAAACTCCAGTCAACTTTTTGAACTTAAGCTTCCAACTTTGGGACTAAGTATCCCATCTCACTCCGAAACTCACTCGAAACTAAAACCAACCACCCAAACAAGTCACATAACCACAATATAACATAGAGGAGGCAATAAATAGAGGAACAAGGCTAAAATACTCAAAACGACCGGCCGGATCGTTACTTCTTCCGCCTCTTAAAACAAACGTTTGTCCTCGAACGAGTATAGAGACATACCTGAAGTGGTGAAAAGATGAGGATAACGGCTACGCATATCATGCTTGGTCTCCCAAGTCACATCCTCGATTGGTTGACCTCTCCACTGAACCTTAACTGAAGCAATGCTCTTTGACATCAATTTTCGGACCTGCCTATCCAAGATGGCCAACGGCTCCTCAACATAAGACAAATCCTTGTCCAATTGGACTGAACTGAAGTTTAACACATGGGACGGATAACCGTGATGCTTCCGAAGCATAAAAACATGGAATACCAAATGAAATTTAGATAGACTAGGTGGCAATGCAAGCTTGTAGGCCACCTCACCGATCATCTCAAGGATCTTAAAAGGTCCGATATACCTAGGTCTCAACTTGCCATTCTTCGCGAACCTCATCACACCCTTCATGGATGATACTCGGAACATGACTCGCTCTCTAACCATGAATGCACATCACGAACCTTCCGATCAGCATAATGCTTCTATCTAGATTGGTCTATACGAAGCCGATCTTGGATTAACTTGACCTTCTCCAAGGCATCTCGAACCAGATCCGTGCCTAATAACATAGCGTCTCCCGGCTCAAACCAACCAACTAGGGAACGATATTGTCTTCCATATAGGGCCTCATAAGGAGCCATATGAATATCGATTGGTATCTGTTGTTGTAGGCATACTCCGCATGAGGAAATAACTGATCCCAAGAACCCCCAAAATCCATAACATAGGCACGAAGCATATCTTTCAATATCTGAATGGAGGGTTCAGACTGTCCGTCCATCTGAGGGTAGAATGTTGTACTCAACTCAACCTGTGTGCCTAACTAACACTGTACAACCCTCCAGAATCGCAATGTAAACTACGTACCCCGTTCAGAGATGATAGATACCGGCACGCCATGAAGTCGGACAATCTCGCGAATACATACTTGAGCCAACTGCTCTAAAGAATAGGTAATCACCACCAGAATGAAATAAGCCGAGTTGGTCACTCTATCCCCAATCACCCATACAACGTTAAATTTCTTCTGAGTCCATGGAAGCCCAACAACAAAATCCGTGGTAACTTGCTCCTATTTCCAATCGGGAATCTCAAGTCTATGAAACAAATCACTTGGCCTCTGGTGCTCATACTTCACCTGCTGATAATTTAGGAACTAATCTACAGACTCCACTATGTCCTTCTTCATTTCCTTCAACAATAGTGTTGCTTCAAATCCTGATACATCTTAGCGGCACCCGGATGAATGGAGTACCACGGACTATGGCCCTCCTGAGGAATCAACTCAGGCAAACCATCCACATTGGGCACACATAACCGGCCTTGCATCCGCAACAAACCGTCATCCCCAATGGAAACCACCTTGGCATCGCCGTGTTGTACTGTGTCCTTAAGGAGAAGCAAATGAAGGTCTTCATACTGACGCTCTCTGATGCGATCATATAGATAAGACGGAGAAACAATACAAGCTAGAACTTGACTGGGCTCCGTAATATCCAATCTAACAAATTGGTTGGCCACAGCCTGAACATCCAGTGCTAATGTCCTCTCAGTTGCCGATAGATATGCTAAGCTGCCCAAGCTTTCCACCTTTCGACTCAAGGCATTAGCCACCACATTAGCCTTCACGGGATGATATAGAACAGTGATATCATAGTCCTTAAGTAACTCTAACCATCACCGCTGCCACAAGTTAAGATCCTTCTATTTGAATAGATGCTGTAGACTCCGGTGGTCGGTGTAGACCTCACAAAGGACACCGTACAAATTGTACCGCCAAATCTTCAAGGCATGAACAATAGTTGTTAATTCCAGGTCATGGACATGATAATTCTTCTCATAACCCTTTAGCTGTCGAGACATGTAGGCAATCACCCTACTGTCTTGCATCAACACCGTGCCAAGGCCAATACGTGATGCATCACAATACACAGTGTAAGACCCCGAAACCTTAGGCAACACAAACACTGGAGCTGTAGTCAGAGTAGTCTTGAGCTTTTGAAAGTTCTTCTCACACTCCTCGCTCCATCTGAACGGAGCACCCTTCTATTGTATTTTGCAATTGTGAACTCTTATTTGCAATTGCACAGCTCCCAAATGCAAACCCCTAGTCGCAAATGCGAAGGGGCTTTGAGTCGTCGAAGCTAGCAAATGCAACACCCACATCGCAATTGCGAGGGTCACAAATGTGATCCCAGTTTCGCAATTACGAAGCTGGCCTCCACCATCTCATCACTGTAACTGTGAGGTCCACTTTGCAAATGCAAACCTTTCATTTGCGAGCAATTCATTGCAATTGCAATTACTGCAAAAGTAGCAATTCCAAGTCAAGCAAAATAGCCTAAAATCAATCTGAAACTCACCCGAGCCCCTCAGACCCCATTCCAAACATCCACATAAGTATATAAACCTTTTATAAACTCACTCGTACGCTCAAAACATCAAAATAACATAAAGAAATAATAATCACGAATAAAACTGAAAGATTTCAAAGTTCATAAACTCATTTTCTAACTTTCCACAATAAGCACCGAAATGACCTCCGGTCACCCAAGACCCCAACCAAACATGCTTACAAGTCCAAAATCTCATACTAACCTACCGGAGTTGCCAAAACACTGATCCGAGGTAGGTAATGTTTTGCATACTTCTATATCTTTTTTGCATTACTTAACTTATATTTTGGTATTTTAATGATAAATTGGGTGATGTTTGAGGTTAATTGAGTTTATTTTATGTGTAGGACCAATTGAACATAAAGTGAATGAAACGTTGCACAAAATGATGTTGAAAATACATGAATAGAGCACGAAAGGAAGATAAGCACAAGGCACGGAAGAGACGAGGCCCCAGGTTGCATCCTACTTGACCTAGGGAGACTAAGAGCTTGCCTTAGAACATGCCTTGCCAGGTCCAGATCACGCCTTGGACTTGGCCTTATGCAGGTGCTCATATCAGCGAGGAATTTGTTTCCTTGTTGATTTTTGACTTGGAGATTTTAGACCAAATCTATAAATACCCCTAAACGTATCTAAGAGGGGGTTGGATGTTTTTGAAGGCAAAAAGGGCCAAGAAACACAAACAACTCACGGAATCATCTCATCTTCTATAATTAATCCAGTACCTAATATTTGTAGTTTTTATGATTCAAAATAATTTATTGATTGTTCATATGATCATGAGTGGCTAAAATCCCACTTGTTCAGGGGTTACGGGCCGATCTTTAATATTGTAGTTTGACAGTTGTTGAGGTTACTTGATTTAATTATATTGATTTGTTCGTTATATTTGGCTTAATTATTTTACTGTGTAGCTAACAGTAGAATACTATCTATGAATTTATAGTTAAACTAGAAAGTAGAACTATATATTACATATAGGATTGAATATAGTAAGTTCTTGAATTTGGGTATTAGAGAATAGATTCAAGATTACGTCATTATACCATTCATAAATGAAACTTTCAAAAGTACCTTTTCACCCACCATAAATGCCATATCGTGAACTTGCCTGTCCGTATAACTCTTTTGTCGAGATTGAGCCGTGCAAAGTCGTTCCAGAATCAACTTCACCTTCTTTAAAGAATCACAAACCAAATCAGTACCTAACAATATAACCTCACCGGGCTCAAACCAACCAATAGGAGAACGATACCACCTATTGTTTAAAGCCTCATACATAGCCATCTGAATACATGGTTGGCAACTGTTGTTGTAAGCAATGTCCGCCAATGGTAGGAAATGATCCCAATGGCCTCCAAAATAAATAACATTGGCTCTCAACATATTCTCCAGAATCTGAATGGTTTGCTCGGGATAACCATCCGCCTGTGAGTGAAAAGCAGGTGCTAAGCTCCACCTGTGTACCCAACTCATGTTGAACATCTCTCCAAAAGTGCAAAGTGAACCGAGTATCCTAGTCCTAAATGATAGAAATAGGCATACCATGCAACCAAGCAATCTCTCTAATGTAGATTTGAGCCAACTCTTCCGAAGTGTAGGAAGTCGTCTCATAAATGAAATACACTGGCTTAGTCAATCTATCAATAATGACCTAAATAGCATCAAACATTTTCAATGTATGTGGTAAACCTACCACTAGGGGTGTTCACGAAAAACTAAAAAATAGAACCAATACAATAACCAAACAAAATTAGGGAAAAAGCCAGCTTTTTTGGTTTGATTTAGTTTGATTTTGGTTTTGACAGAAAAAAAAAACCGAAACAAATCGAATATATAAAATTATATATGGTTATTTTAAAAAATTACAATTTATATATATATATATATATATATATATATATATATATATATATATATATATATATATATATATATTCTTCTTTTATTTTGAAATTTATTTATATGTATATTTTAAAACTCTTGGGCAACAGTGAACCCTAGCTCGAGTAGCGATCATTGTGACTTCAAGTCTGCAACTTGTGGTTTCCTTCGATTAATTTTATTGTTGATTTTTGTTGTTTATTCTATTATCTTTTAAAGCGGTATTTGTTTCTACTATTAATTATTTTTCCTCTTTTTAGAGTTAAATGTTCATCTGACTGTAATAATTTCATGTGGTGTTGGATCTTAAATAGCTTCAATCTTTATATGCAATTTTTTCTATGTATTGTGATTTTCTTACTTTATTAATTTTAAACAAATGTTACATATTTTGTGGCTCTCGCGGATGTAAACTAGTACTTCAGAAGTAGAGGTGAACGTTCTTTCAACTGCACATAAATTCCTTAACTAGAAGGTAACAATATTCTTATTGCTGATTCAAGTACTCTCAAACCTCCTAAAAAGAATAAATGAACAACTCCTTTTGAAAATTATTATGGTATTATGAATGGAAGGGAAACGTCGAAAACTTAGAAACTGTCACGACCCCAGTTTTCCACCTTACAATGTCGTGATGGCACCTAGTATCTAAGACTAGGTAAGCCTAACATGTAATAATAACTTAACAAAAATAATCAAACATAAATACTAAAGCAAGATGGATAAACTCATATAAACTTCCAAATAGCATCTCAACCAGAACTCTCCCAAAATCGGTGGAACTGAGTCATAAGCTCTACAGAATAATCTAGAATATCTACTACAACACTTTATGAATAAGAAATACAAAAAAATAAAAAGATAAGGGAAGGTGACTCCGAGGCCTGCAGACGCCGAGCAGGTATACCTTGAAGTCTCCGAAAAACAGCTACAATCAGTCACTTACGTCCAGCACGACAAAACGTACATAGAGCTGCACAAAAAGATGTGCAAAAGTGTAGTATGAGTAAACCACGACGGTACCTAGTAAGCATCAAGCCTAACCTCGGTAAAGTAGTGACGAGGCCATGTCAAGACACCTACTAGGACAGAATAAACATAAACAAATATAATAATGAGAAGTAATGGAAAGCATAGGAATAAGTGATAACGAAGCAGGTTAACAACATAGAATAATGACAGGATTGTAAGGATAGACATAACAAGAAGGAAACAAATAAAGAAAACCACAATAGTCAAATACGGACAAAACTGATAAGACGAGAAAAAATGAAAGCAACAGGAACGGTTTAACCAATAACTATTTACAACATGAGATAAACAACAAGAATAACAAATGAGGTACCGCCTCGTATACAACAAGAATCACAACCGAGGTACCGCCATGTATAACCCGTGTACCCACTCATCACCTTGTGTGCACGGCTTTCACATAACTTAAATGATACAATCAATCCCAAATCCTAAGGGGTAGTTCCTCTACACAAAGTTAGGTAAGATACTTACCTCAACTAGGCCAACTCAACCCTCAGAAATATCTTTTCCCCTAAAATCTGCCTCCACATGTCTCAAATCTAACCAAAATTGACTTAACATCATCAAACAATGCAAGGAAAAATAATTACAATAGATAAAGCTATGATTTTTATACTTTTCTAAAAAGTCAACCCAGGGTCGGCCCAGTCAAAAATCGGGTCCAAGGGTAGATTCCGACTACGCATAACCCCACAAGTCCACATACGATTAGTTTCAAAATTCGAGTCCAAATCGACTCTCAAAATTCATTTTCTCATTTTTCAAAAACTTGACAAAATTCCCCAATTTTTCCTCTTTGATTCACATGATTTTGATGTTAAATCTATGATATATTAATGAAATATACTTGGAAATTGATTAGTATCACTTACCCAATGTTTGTAGATGAAATCCCCTCTCCAAATCACCTCCTACCGAGTCTAGGGTTCTAAAATGAGAGAATAGTTTGGAAAATCCCGACTCCCATCCCTTTTGATAAGTTGCAGATGTAACAATTGCGACATGGTTTCGCAATTGCGAACCCTCGCAATTGCGAAAGATTCCTCATAATTTCCGCCTCTGGCAGCCTAAGAGGAGATCGCAAATGTGACATTGGCTTTGCATTTATGAAGCCCGTCCTCCTTACAAATGCGACATTTTTGTCGCAAATGTGAACTACCCAATTCCCATTCAACTTCGCAATTGCGAGCCAGGTATCATAATTTGAGATTCCCAGCTAAGCTCGCAATTGCGAACCCGGTGTTCGCCAATGCGACACTAGAGGCATCAGCACACCAGATTCCTATTTTCAGTTCAAACCATTTTGAAACATGTCTGAAACTCATCCAAACCCTCAAGGCTCCAAACCAAACATCCACACAAGTCTAAAAAGTTCATATGAACTTGCTCGCGCAATCAAAACACAAAACACATGAATTTCAAAGTAAAGTTTAAGAACTTCTAGATTTGTAACTAAGCATACGAATCCCATCAAATCAACTCCAAATGATACCAAATTTCGCATACAAGTTCTAAATAGCATAATGGACATATTGCAAGTACAAAAACCAAATTATGATCCAAATAGGAAAAAGTCAACCTACAATCAAATTTCTAAACTTCAAATTGCCAAATTATGGCAAAAAAGAACAAATCAACTTATGGACTTCCGAATTCGATTCTTGGCATACGCCCAAGTCCAAAATCACGATATGAAGCTATCGGAGCCATCAAAACAACATTCCGTGGTCGTTTCACAAAAGTCAACCGTTGGTTAACATAAACAACTTAGGCTTCAAAGCCAAAAGTCAAAGGGTCATATTCAACTTGAAATCTTCGCGGAACGAAACTAATCAACCTCGTAAGTCATAAAATAATAAATACACATGTGTGAAGCATCAAAATGGGAAACGGGGCGTAATTACACAAACTGATCAGTCAGGTCATTACATTCTCCCCCTCTTAAAACAAATGGTGGTACCCGAACGTGCATAAGGACAAACCTAATGTGATGAATAAATGAGGATAATGACTCCGCATGTTGTTCTCGATCACCCAGGTCGCCTCCTCGACCAGATGAACCCTTAAATGAAATTTCACTGAAGCAATATTCGTTGATCTCAACTTACGAACCTATATGTCCAAGATATCCACCGGCTCCTCAATATAAGTCAAATCCTCATCCAATTGGACTGTGACAAAGTCTAAAACATGAGATAGATCACCATAATACTTCTGGAGCATAGAAACATGGAACAACAGATGAACTGCATAATATATAGGCGGCAATGCAAACTTGTAGGCAACCTAACCAACTCTCTCAAGGATCTCAAAAGGACCGAAATACCTAGGGCTCAAATTTCCATTCCTCCAGAACCTCATCACACAGTTCATGGATGAAACCCGGAGCAAAACTCGCTCTCCAACCATGAATGCAACGTCACTAACTCTCAGATCGACATAACTCTTATGTCTATACTCAGTTGTATGAAGCCGGTCCTGATTCAACTTGACCTTCTCCAAGTCATCTCAAACCAAATCTATGCCCAATAACTTAGATTCTTCCGGCTCAAACCAACCAACTGGAGAACGATACCGTCTCCCATATAGGGCCTCATATGGAGCCATCTGAATACTCGGTTGGTACCTGTTGTTGTAGGAAAACTCCACAAGTGGAAAGAACTGAACCCAAGAACCCCCCAAATCCATAACACAGGCACAAAGCATATCCTGTAATATCTGAATTGTGCGCTTGAACCGCCCGTCCTTCTGGTGTGAGATGTTGTTGTTACACCCTATATTTTCGTACGTAAAAATGCATCGTAAGCAAACTAATGTAGGAAAAAAATGAGGTAATATTTAAAAGTATATAAAGTAAATTAATCATGTTATCTCTGAGGTTACAAATATTGAATATCATGAACAATAAGTACAAAGATGGTTGGACGGTTCAGAAGCTAAAGCAATTGAAGAAAATAATGTTTCGTCGAAAGTCGACAAGTTTGAAATGTTATAACATGTACCTTTGGGGTGAGACTAGGGTTCTTAACATTATAAAGAGATTATGTTATGATTTATATTTGTCGTATGACATCCGTGTGTTATGTTTTGAATTCAAGCGAGTTGTGGAAAAAAAGTCGATGAAAGTCATCACAAGCTACATTCATAAGTTTTACTCAAACTTTGGGTCAAATGTAACTACAATTTTATCCCAATATGCTTAGAGTTATGGGGTGTTCTACCCATAAAATTAAATATCTATGAGTCTATTTTCCAACGAATTAAACTGTTTGTCAATACGACATCGGAGTAGAGAGATATGCGCATTTTTGCGATACTGCGCAAGCTGCTAGGTGACCAGTAGGTGTGTCACCTACTTGATTAAATGAGAGCCCAAAAATGGGCCATTTCGGTTCGTCCAAAGAGGCCTTTTAAAGGCCTATTTTCTTCATATATTAGACTTAAAATAGAGCATAATAACCAGACATAAGCTCTGCAAAAAAACCCTCCCAAAAATTTCTCACAAACCCTAATTGATTTTCTCTCCCTTTCAAGTTCTAATTGGAGGCAAAACCTAGAGTTTGAAGAACCAAGATAGGAGCTGAGTTATCCAACAAATAAGGTGAGTTTACTGCTCTCTTTCATCCTATTTTTATTCTGTAAATTCATGGTAAGTCGTTATATACTTGTAAGAACTCATGGGACGGTGATCGGAAGCCGTGAGTTCGAGTTATTCACTTGTAGCGGACTGTTTTGTGGACTGTTTTGTGATGCTGTTTGGCTGCATGTTTTACTACTGTTTTGTGGAGTTTTGGAGGAGTAAGTGGGTGTAGAAACACCATATAAGTGTAGGGTGGTTGGCTGGTCGTTCGTCATAATATTTCCGGGTCGTTTGACACTACTACGGTGGTCGTTTTGTGTATGAAGAGATTGGGGGTGTGTTAGGCTGTTTTGTAGTGTTTGATGGCGTATATAGGACTGGAAAATGATGTATATATGTTGTTATTGTTCTGTTCTTGTATTGTTGGTGTTATCTTGAATTTGGAAGAAGTAAGGATTATAGGGGAGATGCTGCCCGTTTTAATACAAAATAAGCTTGTTGTTCGTTGTGCGATAGTTGTACCTTTTGTAACTTAACGATAGTATTATTATCATTCTTGTAGATTAAGGTGCGAAGAAGTGAGTTCAACTTGGTGATTGGAAAGATTGTGATAAGGTATGTTAAGGCTAAGCCCTTCCTTCATTTTGGCATGATCTCGTAGCTACATGTATTAATAATGAGACATAAAGAGAAGTTCGTATTCATGAATTTATTCACATTATTCTAGTCTCATAAGTTACAATATTATTCCTTATCGGGACTTGATATTCAATTTAGTTTTGTCTTTATTCAGTCAAGAGAGCAGAGGGTCTATATATATATATAGTATTACACTATTTTCACCACCATCGAGCTATAATCGGTGGGCAGGCCCCTATTAGGCAACCTCTGATCAGATGGTAAGTTATATATACCGAGCCTACTGTGGCCGAGCGCCTATGAGCGAGCCTAGAATGGCCAAGATACAGAGCCTAGTATGGCCGAGCGCCTATGAGCGAGCATACTACGGCGGAGCAGTTACACGTTCTGAGCCCTATAGGGCCGGACATTTATTGTACTTACTATATTGAGAGAGTTGAGTCAGTATCAGCAGGTAAGTATATCTCCAAATCATCTTTGACTCCCACTTAATTTCAGTTATCATATTATCAGTTCGGTTTCAGCTATCAGTTATTTTATTTCCTTACATTCTCGGTACATTATTTCGTACTGACGTCCCTTTTCCGGGGACGCTGCATTTCATGCATGCAGGTTCAGATAGACAGACGGGTAGACCTCCTTAGTAGGTGTTTCCAGAGTTTAGCCTGATCGGTAAGCTCCACATTCTTCAGAGTTATCGGGTCTAGGTTTTTGTGTACATCTTATGTATGTATTTATATATATATTATGGGTAGGTCGGGGCCCTGTTCCGATCACAATATATCTATCAGTAGAGGCTTGTAGACATATCATGTTGGTTAGTGCAGTATGTTGGGTTTGTAGGCCTGGTATGTATAATTTGGTGGTTTGTCAGCTGTAGTAGCTATGACGGCCTTTTCGGCCTAGCTTTATATTGATGTTTAGTTAGCGCTAGTTTCCATTCAGTTTTATATTTTGCTTCGCAAATTGTCTTGCAAGGTGGCCCCATGGCCAAAGTATGACATTATGTGTTCAGAGTCCCTTAGTCGCAATTTGGTACGCCAGGTTAGGTGAGGCACCAGGTGCTTGTATCGCTCCTAGGTTCGGGGCGTGACAAACTTGGTATCAGAGCAGTTCTGTCCTAGGGAGTCTACAAGCCGTGTCTAGTAGGGTCTTGTTTATAGATGTGTTGTGCACCACATTATATAAGCAGGGCACTACAGGGCATTTAGGAGTTGGTTACCCTTCTTTGAAATCTAAATCGTGCTACAGAACTGAGTTATAGGAAATTTGAATTAAACTTATGTGTTGGTGTTTGCATGCACAGATGACGGTGACTAGGAAGACTACGGCTAGCCAGAGGAGAGATATAGCAGCAGGTGAGGGGACCAGCAGGGTACCCCCAATAGATGAGGCCCAGTCTGAGGCCCAAGGCGAGAACTTTACTCAGCCATTACCGGCTCCTCCACCAACAGGCTAGGGCATCAGCTGGTGCAGGAACTTTTGAGGGGTTTGGGAGTTCAAGGGTCCGAGCGTTTATTGCTTTGAGTCCCCCAGAGTTCACGGGGACAGATCAGAGGGAGGAACCGCAGGATTTCATAGATCAGCTTCACAGGATCTTTCGTGTTAAGCATGCCACGGAGAAAGAGGCATTTGAGCTATATAGTCATCCTTTGGTACGAGGGATGGGAGAGGTCCAGGGGACTTGATGCACCTCCAGCTATTTGGGAGAATTTTTCAGATGCCTTCCTTGACCAGTACTTACCGTGGAAGATCCGATAGGCTCGAGTTGATCAGTTTCTAGCCCTCAAGCAGGGTAATATGAGTGTTCGAGAGTATAGTCTCCATTTTGACTCATTGGCCAGATATGCACCATCCATAGTTGCTACTATGTGGGACAGGATTCACAGGTTTATAGCAGGGTTAGCCCCAGAGTTAACCGAGGCATGTGCCACCGCTGCATTGCAGGATAGTATGGATATCTCCCGGATTCAGGCATTCGCCCAGAATATAGAAAGGGGTAGGCGTCGACAGCAGGGTACAGAGAGGGCTGAGCAAGGGCAACGTAAGAGGATGAGATTTCCCAAGTCTCAAGAGCAATCTCAGGGTAGTTATAGGACCCAGTACTTCGAACGGCCACCTAGGCCTCCGCCACCTCAGTTACAGGGTTACAAGTATGACCACTATACTCAGTCAGGACCAGGTGAGAGCTCACGGGCATCGGGTTTGCAGCGACATCGAGGTTCTGCGCAGACATGGTCATTTCCTCCGCGGTGTGACATCTGTGGTAGAGGACACTTGGGCTAATGCCGAGCAGGTTATGATGCTTGTTATACATATGGGCGTCCGGGGCATATGATGCGAGATTGCCCAAATAGAGATTCTGGGGGAATGGCACAACCAACGAGTTCAGCAACAGGATCATCTATGTCTCTGCATCCTTCAGGGTGCGAGTCTCAGTCTTCGGCTGGTAGAGGTCTAGGTAGAGGTAGAGGTTCCAGTTCAGGTGATAATCAGAACCGTATCTATGCTTTAGCGGGTCGACAGGACCAGGAGTCTTCACCAGACATTGTGACAGGTATATCAACCATTTGCTCTCACGATGCTTATGATTTGATAGACCCAGGATCTACTTTATGGTATATTACCCCATTTGTCGCGAGGAAGTTTGGTATAGTGCCTGAAATACTAAGTGATCCTTTTGCGGTATCTACACCGGTCGGAGAATCGATTATTGCTAGACTGGTTTACCGAGGTTGTACGGTGACAATTTGTAGTCGTCAGAACTCAGCTGACCTAGTTGAGCTAGAGATGATGGATTTTGATGCTATCATGGGCATGGACTGGTTGGCAGCTTGCTATGCCACAGTTGATTGCCGGGCAAAGGTAGCCAGATTTCATTTTCTGGGTGAGCCAGTCCTTGAATGGGTAGGTAATACAGCAACACCCAGAGGTAGGTGTATTTCCTATCTGAAGGCGAGGAAAATGATCGCAAAAGGGTGCATTTATCATATTGTGCGAGTTAGAGATGCAGATGCTGAGATACCTACGCTTCAGTCTATTCCCGTAGTCAAAGGGTATGCATATGTGTTTCCAGATGAGCTTCCAGGTATTCCTCCTGAGCGAGAGATTGATTTTAGCATCGATTTGCTTCCAGGAACTCAACCAATATCCGTTCCTCCGTATAGAATGGCACCTGCTGAATTGAAGGTGTTGAAGGACCAGTTAAAAGATTTGTTGGAGAAAGGTTACATCAGGCCCAGTACCTCACCTTGGGGTGCACCGGTACTATTTGTGCGGAAGAAAGATGGCTCGCTGAGGATGTGTATCGATTATAGGCAGCTGAACAAGGTAACTATTAAGAATAAGTATCCACTTCCAAGGATTGATGACTTGTTTGATCAGTTGCAGGGGGCTAGATGCTTTTCAAAGATAGATTTGAGGTCGGGGTACCACCAGGTCAGAGTTCGGGAAAAAGATATTCTGAAGACAGCCTTCAGGACCCGATATGGCCACTTCGAGTTCCTTGTCATGTCCTTCGGGTTGACTAATGCACCCACTGTATTTATGGACTTGATGAATAGCCTATTCCGGCCATTTTTAGTTCTGTTCGTGATAGTATTTATTGATAATATTCTGGTTTATTCCCGTTCAGAGGATGAGCATGCGGACCACCTGCGAGCGGTACTCCAAACCCTCCATGATCGTAAGTTGTATGCTAAGTTTTCTAAATGTGAGTTCTGGTTGAAGTCTGTAGCATTCTTGAGGTATATTGTATCAGATGAAGGTATAAAGGTAGACACTCAGAAGATTGAGGCCGTGAAATCTTGGCCTAGACCTACCACTCCGACAGAGGTTCGTAGCATTCTAGGCTTAGCAGGATACTACCGGAGGTTCGTAGAGCGTTTTTCCTCCCTTTCGGCACCATTGACGAAGTTGACGCAGAAAGAAACTAAGTTTCAATGGACGGAGGCTTGCGAGCGGAGTTTCCAAGAACTTAAGAACAGGTTGACCTCAACGCCAGTTCTAATACTTCCAGAGGGTCTAGAGGGTTATGCCGTGTATTCTGATGCATCAGGTGTCGGGTTAGGATGTGTCCTGATGCAACATGGGAAGGTAATTGCGTATGCTTCAAGGCAGTTGAGGAAGCACGAGAGGAATTATCCGACCCAGGACCTCGAGTTTGCTGCAGTTGTCCATGCACATAAGATATGGCGATATTATTTATATGGTGTTCATGTTGATGTATTTACAGATCATAAAAGCCTACAATATATCTTCAAGCAGAAAGAGTTGAATTTGCGACAGAGGCGATGGCTTGAGTTATTGAAAGATTACGATGTTAACATTCTCTACCATCCAGGGAAAGCTAATGTTGTAGCAGATGCCTTAAGTCGCCGATCTATGGGTAGCTTAGCACATGTAGAGCCCAAGAAAAGACAATTAGCTAGAGAGATTCATCAATTGTCTTCGTTGGGGGTTCGGTTAGTAGATTCTGAGGATGGTGGAGTTGTACTCCAAAACACTACAAAATCATCCCTCATAGCGGAAGTCAAGGAAAGGCAGTACGAGGACCCAGAGTTGGTCGAGCTGAGAGAGCGAGTTCCGCAGCAGAAGAAGCCACTGTTAGAGCTAAAGGGAGATGGGGTTCTCAGATATAGGGGTCGTTTGTGTGTTCCAGATGTAGCAGGGCTACGAGACAGGATTATGTCAGAGGCACATTATTCATGGTATTCCATCCATCCTGGGTCGACGAAGATGTATCATGACATTAAGGATGTGTACTGGTGGAATGATATGAAGAAGAACATTGCTGAGTTTGTCGCCCAATGTACTAGTTGCCAGCAAGTGAAGGTAGAGCACCAGAAGCCTGGAGGGCTAATGCAGACTATAGAGATCCCGACATGGAAATGGGAGGCGATAAACATGGACTTTATCACGGGTTTACCTCGTTCTAATCGTAAGTTCGATTCCATATGGGTGATAGTCGATAGGCTCACGAAATCAGCTCACTTCCTACCGGTCAGATCTACATATACAGCAGAAGATTATGCAAAGTTATATATTAAGGAGATAGTGCGGCTACACGGAGTACCAGTTTCTATTATATCTGACCGTGGGGCTCAGTTTACAACACATTTTTGGAGGTCATTTCAGAGAGGTCTAGGGACTCAGGTGAATCTCAGCACAGCTTTTCATCCACAGACTGATGGACAAGCCGAGCGCACAATTCAGACGCTCGAGGATATGTTACGAGTATGTGTGTTGGATTTTAAAAGAAGTTGGGATGAACATCTACCTCTTATCGAGTTTGCATATAATAACAGTTACCACTCCAGTATCCAGATGGCTCCGTACGAGGCTTTGTATGGGCGTAAGTGCAGATCTCCTATAGGGTGGTTTGATGTTGGAGAATCTGGGTTACATGGGCCAGACCTGGTTCAGCAGGCCATAGAGAAAGTAAAGGTTATCCGGGAGCGACTATTGACATATTCTGACGTGCGGCGATGAGACTTAGAGTTCAGGATTAATGACTGGGTATTCTTAAAGGTATCACCTATGAAGGGCATGATGAGGTTTGGCAAGAAAGGCAAGCTTAGCCCACGGTATATTGGGCCTTATAGGATCATTCGGAGAGTGGGCCAAGTAGCTTATGAGTTAGAGTTTCCCTCAGAATTGGAGTCTGTCCATCCAATTTTTCACGTATCTATGCTACGGAAGTGCATTGGCGATCCTACCCGAGTGGTGCCCACGGATGATGTACAGATTACAGAGGACTTCTCATACGAGGAAATTCTAGTTGCCATCCTAGACCGACAAATCCGCAATCTACGAAATAAGGAGGTAGCTTCCGTGAAGGTTTTATGGAGGAGCAAGAATGTAGAAGAGATGACGTGGGAATCGGAGGAAGAAATGAAGTCTAAATACCCCCACCTATTTCAAACTGAAGATATGGCTCGAGATGGGACGCTACAACACAGATCAATTCAGGCTAGCAGGTCATCAGGTAAGCTTTTATTTTTCACTTTTAGTATTTATGATTTACGGTCGGTGAGGCAAAGTGTTGCTATTTATAAACATTGGCCATGTGTGGCATGCATAGTATGTTTTCTGGCTACGTGCAGGTTGATTTTAACCTAGTGTACGAAGGATACTCTGGCAAAATTTTCAAAAGTCTATAAGAGTAAACATTCGAGGACGAATGTTCCCAAGGGGGGAATGATGTTACACCCTATATTTTCGTACGTAAAAATGCATCGTAAGCAAACTAATATAGGACCAAAAATGAGATAATATTTAAAAATATATAAAGTAAGTTAATCATGTTACCTCTGAGGTTACAAATATTGAAGATCATGAACAATAAGTACAAAGAGGGTTGGACGGTTCAGAAGCTAAAGCAATTGAAGAAAACAATGTTTCGTCGAAAGTCGACAAGTTGGGAATGTTATAACATGTACCTTTAGGGTGAGACTAGGGTGCTTAACATGATAAAGAGATTATGTTATGATTTATATTAGTCGTATGACATCCGTGTGTTATGTTTTGAAGTCAAGCGAGTTGTGGAAAAAAAGTCGATGAAAGTCTTCACAAGTTACATTCATAAGTATTACTCAAACTTTGGGTCAAATGTAACTGCAATTTTATCCCAATATGCTTAGAGTTATGGGGTGTTCTGCTCATAAAATTAAATATCTATGTGTCTATTTTCCAACGAATTAAACCGTTTGTCAATACGACATCGGAGTAGAGAGATATGGGCATTTTTGCGATACTGCGCAAGCTGCTAGGTGACAAGTAGGTGTGTCACCTACTTGCTTAAATGAGAGCCCAAAAATGGGCCATTTCGGGTCGTCCAAAGAGGCCGTTTAAAGGCCTATTTTCTTCATATATTAGACTTAAAATATAGCATAATAACCAGACATAAGCTCTACAAAAAAATCCTCCCAAAAATTTCCCACAAACCCTAATTGATTTTCTCTCCCTTTCAAGTTCTAATTGGAGGTAAAACCTAGAGTTTGAAGAACCAAGATAGGAGCTGAGTTATCCAACAAATAAGGTGAGTTTACTGCTCTTTTCATCCAATTTTTCTTCTGTAAATTCATGGTATGTCGTTCTATACTTGTAAGAACTCACGGGACGGTGATCGAAAGCCATGAGTTCGAGTTATTCACTTGTAGCGGACTGTTTTGTGGACTGTTTTGGGTTGCTGTTGGGCTGCGTGTTTTACTACTGTTTTTTGGAGTTTTGGAGGAGTAAGGGGGTGTAGAAACACCATATAAATGTAGGATGGTTGGCTGGTCGTTCGTCATAACATTTCCGGGTCGTTTGACACTACTACGGTGGTCGTTTTGTGTATGAAGAGATTGGGGTGTGTTGGGCTGTTTTGTAGTATTTGATGGCGTATATAGGACTTGAAAATGATGTATATATGTTGTTATTGTTCTGTTCTTGTATTGTTGGTGTTATCTTGAATTTGGAGGAAGTAAGGATTATAGGGGAGATGCTGCCCGTTTTAATACAAAATAAGCTTGTCGTTCGTTGTGCGATAGTTATACCTTTCGTAACTTAACGATAGTATTATTATCATTCTTGTAGATTAAGGTGCGAAGAGGTGAGTTCAACTTGGTGATTGAAAATATTGTGATAAGGTATGTTAAGGCTAAGCCCTTCCTTCATTTTGTCATGATCTCGTAGCTACATGTGTTAATAATGACACATAAAGAGAAGTTCGTATTCATGAATTTATTCACATTATTCTAGTCTCATAAGTTACAATATTATTCCTTATCGGGTCTTGATATTCAATTTAGTTTTGTCTTTATTCAGTCAAGAGAGTAGAGGGTCTATATATATATATACAGTATTACACTATTTTCACCACCATCGAGCTATAATCGGTGGGCAGGCCCCTATTGAGCAACCTCTGATCAGATGGTAAGTTATATATACCGAGCCTACTATGGATGAGCGCCTATGAGCGAGCCTAAAATGGCCAAGATACAGAGCCTAGTATGGCCGAGCGCCTATGCGCGAGCATACTACGGCGGAGCAGTTACACGTTCTGAGCCCTATAGGGCCGGACATTTATTTTACTTACTATATTGAGAGAGTTGAGTCAGTATCAGCAGGTAAGTATATCTCCAGATCATCTTTGACTCCCACTTAATTTCAGTTATCATATTATCAGTTCGGTTTCAGCTATCAGTTATTTTATTTCCTTACGTACTCGGTACATTATTTTGTACTGACGTCCCTTTTCCGGGGACACTGCATTTCATGCATGCAGGTTCAGATAGACAGACGGGTAGACCTCCTCAGTAGGTGTTTCCATTATTTAGCCTGATCGGTAAGCTCCACATCCTTTGGAGTTATCGGGTCTAGGTTTTTGTGTACATATTATATATGTTTTTATATATATATTATGGGTAGGTCGGGGCCCTGTTCCGATCACAATATATCTATCAGTAGAGGCTTGTAGACATATCCTGTTGGTTAGTGCAGTATGTTGGGTTTGTAGGCCTGGTATGTATAATTTGGTGGTTTGTCAGCTGTAGTAGCTATGATGGCCTTTTCGGCCTAGCTTTATATTGATGTTTAGTTAGCGCTAGTTTCCATTCAGTTTTATATTTTGCTTCGCAAATTGTCTTGCAAGGTGGCCCCGTGGCCAAAGTATGACATTATATGTTCAGAGTCCTTAGTCGCAATTTGGTACGCCAGGTTAGGTGAGGCACCAGGTGCTGCTCTCGCTCCTAGGTTCGGGGCGTGACAGTTGTACTCAACTCAACTTGTGTTCCTAACTCATGCTACACATCTCTTCAGTAATGCGATGTAAACTGCATGCCCTGATCTAGAGATAATGGATACCACCATGCCATGAAGTCGAACAATCTCCTGGATATAGATATGAGCCAACTGCTCTGAAGAATTGGTAGTCACCACTGAATGAAATGAGCCGCCTTGGTCAACATATCCACAATCATCCATACAACGTCAAATTTCTTTTAAGTCCATGGGAGCCCAACATCGATGTCTATGGTAACACGCTCCCATTTCCACTAGGGAATCTCAAGTCTCTGAACTAAACTGCCTAGCATCTGATGCTCATACTTTACTTGCTGACAATTTATGCATCAAGCTACATACTTCGCTATATATTTATTCATTCTCCTCCACCAATAGTGCTTCATCAAATCCTGATACATCTTAGTGCCCCCCGGATTAATGGAGTCCCGAAAATTACGGTCCTAATCAAGAATCAACTCACGCAACCCACCCATAGTAGGCACACATAACCGTCCCTACATTCCCAACACACTTTCATCCCCAATATATACTTCTTTGGCATCGCCGTGCTGAATCGTGTCCTTAAGGACAAGCAAATGGGGGACGTATATGGACGATCGAGAAACCACGCAAGCAAGAACCCGAGTAGGATCTGAAATATACAATCTAACAAGCTGATTAGCTAAGGCCTGAACATCCATGGCTAGTTGCCTCTCAGCTACCGATAGATATGCCAAACTACCCATACTCTCCGCCTTTCGGCTCAAGGCATCGGCCACTATGTTGGCCTTCCCAGGATGATGCAAAATAGGGATATTATAGTCTTTAACAACTCAAATAATCTATGTTGTCGTATGTTAAGATCTTTCTGTTTGAACAGATGTTGGAGACTTTGGTTCTCGGTATAGACCTCGCATGGAGCACCATACAAGTAGTGTCTCCAAGACTTCAAGGCAGGGACAATAGCTGCTAATTCCAAGTCATGCACCAGATAATTCGTTTCGTGATCCTTTAGTTGCCGAGACGTGTAGGCAATCACCCTACCATCTTGCATCAACACCATGCCAAGCCCAACACGTGATACATCATAATACATAGTGTAAGACCCCGAACCAGTAGGAAACACCAACACTGGGGATGTAGTCAAGCTAGTCTTAAACTATTGAATGCTCGCCTCGCACTCCTCGGACCATCTGAAAGGAGCAACCTTCTGGATTAATCTGGTCATAGGTGCATCAATGGATGAGAAACCCTCTATGAAATGGCGTTCATATCTGGCAAACCCAAGAAAACTACGAATATCAGTAGCTACAGACGGTCTAGGCCAACTCTGAATTTCTTCAATCTTCGTGGGGTCTACCTTGATCCCCTCACTCAACACTACATGACCCAAAAACGCTATCGAATCAAGCACTTTGAGAATTTTGCATATAACTTCTTCTCTCTCAAGGTTTGGAGCACGATCCTCATATGCTTCTTCTCCCGACTGCGGGAATACACTAAGATGTCGTAAATAAACACAATGAAAAATGAGTTGAGATATGGCTAGAACACATTGTTCATCAGGTGCATAAACGTTGATGGAGCATTGGTCAGCCCAAATGATATCAGAAGGAACTCTTAGGGACCATACCGAGTCCTAAATGCAGTCTTCTAAATATCCGGATCCAGAATGTTCAGCTGATGATACTGTGATCATAAATCAATCTTCGAGAAACTTTGGCACCCTGTAGCTGATCAAATAATCATCAATGCATGGCAATGGATACATGCTCTTCACTACAACCATGTTCAACTTCTAATAATCAATACACATGCGCATAAAACCATCCTCTCTCTCACAACCCTGCATACCTGTCAATCTCCGTGCGATCTCTACCACCTGCTGATATAGGGTATCTGTCTCCAACTCTCGAGCCATGCTGAATTTACTACTATAGTTGAGCTGCTCAATGAATCGACAGACTCGCTCCCAGACAGTAGAAACCAAGGCAGGTGCATGTCTTGACAAATCACTAAATCTGACAGCATACTCTGACACTATCATAGTACCCTAGTGCAACTGCTCAAACTCCGTGTGCCATGCATCCCGAAGGGTCAAGGGAACAAACTCTCTCAAGAACATCTCTGAAAATGGAGTCCATGTAAGTGATGTTGCATCGGTTGGGCTACCTCCTCGTAAACCTGCCACCGCTAATATAATGCTCCTGACAGCTAGAATGTAGTGAAAGCAACTCCGCTCGTCTCCACAATACCCATGGTGCAGATAATGCAGTGGCACTTCTCTAGAAAGCCATGTGCATCCTCTGAAGATAAGCTACTATAAGTAGGAGGATGATACTTCTTGAACCACTCAAGTCTAAGTTGCGCCTCCTCAGATGCCACTGCCTTAATTTCGGGCTGAACCGGAACAACAAGTTGTGCTGGCATAACCTCTGGGACCTGATCAACATGGATCCACTACTCTGAAGTACATGTCGCAGGAGTTTAAGATCCTCCCATAGCAGAGCCAGCCCATCCTTTCGGAGAGAGGAACATTTTACTAAATATGTTTGAGTCATTTCCATCATCCTCTTCCCTTGCAAAAATGAATATGTCTCCTACTATATATAAAACCTTGTCCAAAAAATATGATTACCTCTATGAAGTATATATCATATCCGACGAACAAAAAGTATCTTCCACTGAACTACCCCTTATAAACCCTTACTCAACCTTTGCCAAAATATCATTTGCACCATGGACCCAAATCCGTTCCTCAGTCCAACAGAAACCAAAAGGAGTCAAAGAATATGTTGCTGCCTCAAAACTTGACCAACATCATATTCTTGCCACTTGAGAGGAACAATTTATTACCCTCCAAATTCCAGATGATTTTCCCAGACAATGGAGAGATCATGGTTTTACCCATATCCATTTTGGTGCTATCCGAATTGCTCTGACTTATCATGGAAGAAAAGGTCAACCTGTTGTTGCTCGTCTTTCTCTTCTAGATACATCATACTTAGAGTACCAACATGCAAATTTGGGTACTACAGAAGTTACCTTGAATGCAGGAACTGTCTTCATAACTATCTTTCCAAATTTCAATATGTCCCTTTATGATCCATACTTAACCGAAGCACTCAAAATCCTACTCCAAATCTATGGTATCCCACAAGCCAAAGATTCAATCCAAGCCACTCTTCATCACCAAATGGCATGGCGGGTCCAAAATCATGCCATGGATCTCTGCCTTCCTGGAGGAGAAAATGCTTTACTCTTGAATATTGATGCTACCAAAGGAAACACCATGTGCACCCAAATACCCAGACAAATTTCCAGAGATGAAGTAGTTAAAATTCTTCCTGATTCCTGGATCACAAATTATGAAAAGCTAAGAGAACCAGAAGAATCTCTGCAATCTGTTGAGCCAACCTTTACCAAAACAAATGACAAAACCGTTTCCATAACCTTTGACCATTCCCATCTCAAAAAACCCAATAAAACCAGCTTTTATTGCCAAATGATCCAACCCAAAGACCCTGACCCTGATCCTGAAAGGGAACCCTTCTGGAATATACAAACTATCATGGAAGAACATGACTGGTGTAAACATTTCAACAAAGACGGCAGAAGAGTTTGGTGGTTCAAATGCCCCTTTACGAGACACTGCCCTTGGGATCTCGGTTGCGACTGCCATGACGTTTTGGAAGATTCAGTTGGAGAATATGATGAACACCATCTGCATCATTGAGAAAGATTTGGTCTCAACGAGACCAAACCAAAATCCAAGAAAAAGGGGAAAACTACTGAAAAGTAATTTCGAGCCAAATATGAAAATAAAGACCCTTCAATTGGCTCATTAAGTCGTCTAGGTAAATATGAATTCCTTGCAAGTTACAAACCCCAAGAATGGCCAAACCACCATCAGCTAGTATCCAAAACCCGAAAAGCCACCTGAACCTAAAGCTCCATCAACCCAAAAGTCTACACAACCATAAATATTCATGTTGATCCCTTCAAGTTCCAGTCATACCCAAGATTTTCCTTCACTTCAACCTTTTGAAAAAGAGGGTATCATCCATGCTCCAAAAATCCCCAAGAAAAACATAGTACTACCTACTGGAGAAAAACCCCCAACAAGTGACATCGAAGCAACAATGATTTGGCAATCAGAAAATTTCATCTGCCAAAACAAAGTTCTCAACAATATTGGCAATACCATCAAAAATGTGGGCCAACCACGAGACCAAAAAATATTTGAAGTAGAGGAGGATCAAGAAGGCATGATGGATGAACCAATCCCAGAAAGAAGACATGAACCCATGGCGTCAAAACCAGTTGGAACAAGCTTCCACACTTTCACCTTAGATGACGTCAAGATTTCAAAATAGCCTCAAAGGATCCAAGACTTCTATACTTAGATGGTGACCAAATATTTGGTTGAACGAGAAAAGTATATCATCCTGTCAGAACTAACTTCGCGGTTCTCAGGAATCCTTAGAGACTGGTGGAACTCAATTGGGATTCAAGACAAAAATACTTTTCTTACTTCACAGGAATTTGCCTTCAACATCAGAATCCTACATGAAGTTTTTTTGCGGAGATACTGGCCAAAGACAAGAGAAAATGCGAAGACAACTCTTCGAGATGAAGTGTGTGTCATTCGACAAAAATGGCATTGACAGGCATTTTAAAAAAATGGTAAAAATATACTTTGAAATCGGTGGAGACATCAGATTAACAAAGAAAGAATGCAAAGAACTTTTGGAATTTGATCTAATAGAGCCATCAGATTACCAATAGGCGTGGGAAACTTTTTATGTCAATAAAAGAGCTGTGCAAATAAGAGGAAAACTCAGGTTAGTCATTAACTACCAGCCACTTAACCATTTCCTCCAAGATGATAAATTTCCCATCCCAAATTAACTCACTCTTTTCTCCCACTTAGCCAAGGCCAAATATTTTTCCAAGTTTGATTTAAAATCTGGATTTTGGCAATTGGGAATCCACCCTGAAGAAAGACCCAAAACGGGATTTTGCATCCCCGCTCATCACTTCCAATGGAAAGTCATGCCATTCGGATTAAAAACGACACCCTCCTTGTTCCAAAAAGCCATAATAAAAGTATTGCAGCCCATCCTCCATACCTCTTTAATTTACATTGATGACATCCTGTTATTTAGTGACACATTGGAGGAACATGTCAAATTGCTTCGTCAGTTTGAGGCACTGATAACACACTATGGAATCATGCTTTCAGCAAAAAAGATAGTTCTTGCCCAAAAAGAGATTGATTTTCTTGGAATGCATTTTGTCCAAGGTGCATATAGTCCAGGACCACATATATGTCAAGAACTACTCAAATTTCCAGATACTAGCCTCACAACAAAGCAAATCCAACAGTTTTGGGTGTAGTAAATTATGTAAGAAATTTCATCCCAAATATCTCTACATACATTTCTCCGCTCACAGAGATGCTCAAGAAAAATGCTCCATCATGGGGAAAGAAACAAGATGAAGCAGTCAGATAAATAAAGGAGATATCTAAAAATGTCAAATCCCTCTACATCCCTTCAGAAGGTAAGAAAATACTGCAAAGTGATGCCAACAACGAATATTGGAGTGCTGTTCTATTTGAGAAAAGGTGGCCAGAGGAAAATATGCGGATATGCCAATGGAAAGTTCAAAGATGCCGAGCAACATTATCACTCCACCTTCAAGGAAATTCTTGCAGTAAAAAATGGAATCAAGAAATTCATTTTTTTCCTAATTCATACCAAATTTCTGATAGAAATAGATATGAAGACCTTCCCAAAGATGATCCAAATAAATGCAAAGGTTATTCCCAATCCTCAGATTCTCAGATAGGCCCAGTGGTTCTCTCCATATAAGTTTCAAGTCAAGCACCTGAAAGGAAAGGATAATATTCTCGCAAAATTTATGTCTCGACCGGAAGAATTCTCAAAGAGATTTTCCCCAGCAAAACTGAAGTCAAAGCAAACTCTAATCAGCCACAGCTTCATGCTTTCAAATGTATTATGAACAAGTTCATTAAAGCCAACGGATCATCCACCGGAGTTGTTCAACCTCATTGATCCCTTTGATCCGTCAATTATAATGGAAAAAGAACTTATTATGAGCTCCAAGTTTTACGGCAACATGGAGGATCCATTCTCAAGCCAGGTCAATCCAGAATACCAATTTTGCCATATATTCATAGCACAAGCCAAGGATTTTTCACAAGAACTATTATGGTTTTTATGGTACCTATGCCCTCAGTACTACATTGTCATGGAGTTCAAGTGCAACGTCTTCAAAGATTTTGACAACATTGAACCAACTCTTAAATTATTTTTACTATGGTTCAAGCCTAGAAGATATTGGATAAAATGTTTCAACGATTCCTACGAAGCAAAGGTATTCATGTTTCATAGGCAAGTGAAGATTATTAATGGAAAAGTCCAGGCACAAGCAGAGGCATCATTCTGGTGGAAATTTCCTGTATCCATTTTATCAATGGAAGAATAATATAGTGAAGCACAAAGAATTATCTTCCAGCAAAACAGGTGCATCCCGAAAGAGATATTGCCAAAAGATTAGGCAAGCTAGAATTATACCAGCGCTCATCCTCACTGGGAAAAAGTACGAGAAGCAGCAAAGGCATATAAAACTCCGTATGAAGTCATCCGGGAAAAGATCACTCAAGACATCTCTAGAATAAGGTTGCAGATCATATCCCTCAATCCAAAGGAGAAGGAACATAGCGAAGAAGAACCGTCAAGTTCCAGGCGTTACTACACAAGATCTTTGAAAAGATGCCTAGAAGACAAACCGAGAAAATCAGTGGAAGATAATTATCCAAATCCCTGCTAATCCCACCATAATTCCACATTATCTACCAAAAAACCCTAAAATATCATCTACCCATGCCATGACAAAATTCCACATCCTTCATAACCATCCGGGTCCCACTTTCACATGCTTCCACATGCCTCCACATGCTTTGTCACATATAGCACCCTATTTTCACACGCTTTCACATGCTCCCACAAACTTTCACATGCTAAACCATGTATATGTTACCTCTTTCACATATTTTCAGAAGCTTTTTAGTTGCTTTGCCTAAGGTCCTTCACATGTACAAAGGGACCCACTCGTAGATAGGTTTTCCATGTAAGATAGGTTTATTTTATAATATAAGTGTCTTGTAATAACCTCCTAGTCCTATATGAAGGAGGCCATGTAGTAGTTGTAAGATCATCTTGTAACCTTTGTAAACCTTTGTGATATATTACATATGAGTTCCTTCTAAATCTCCCTTTTGTTCTTTCTTTCGAATGGATGGAAAGGCCGGTCCATGTATGAAAATAGAGTAAGAATACTCTAAGAAAGTTAGCTTATTATAGTACGAAAGTTTTTTGAGTTATAACAGCTAAAGTTGGTTATACTACAAAAGATTTTCTGAGTTGTGTAGCTTGGCAAGTTTGTTAGTGTAGCTTGGTAATAGCCAGCCCTTATTGTAGGGAAACTTTCGTATTTATGATACAGTTTGCTTTCTTTGAGTCTCTTGCTCTATTCTTTATACTGTGTGCATGTGGAATCACCCCCACCAGAGCTAGAGTACCGAGCATGCTTGAGAACTGTGCGAGGGTCTCCTTAAGTCAGGGGTGGCAACAAGCGCCTCGGGTTCCTATCCCTCAACTTGAGCTACTGGTGGATCCTCTATCGTAGCTCGTGTAGGTGCTTTAGCTGCACCACATGCCCATCCTCGGCCTCGTCCCCGACCCTGGTCTCTCGTGGCGCAAGCAAGTGGCGTGGGTGTCTGATCATCGGATCCAGCAATGTGTGTCCTCACAATCTGTGACAGAATAGAAAGTCAAAGATTTAGATTTCGAAGTCAACTAATTCGCACGATAAGGAATCAAAGAAGTGGAGTTTTCCTAACAGTTTCGTAGCCTCTCGAAGATAAGCAATGACATCTCTGTACCGATTCGCAAGACTCTATTAAACCTTCTTACGACTAGTAACACCTATGAACCTTGAGCTCTAATACCAACTTGTCACGACCCCAGTTTCGCACCATAGGATGTCGTGATGGCACCTAGTCTCTAAGACTAGGTAAGACTAATATGTAATAATAACTTAACAGAAACAATCAAACAGAAATACTAAAGCAAGACTGAGAAACTCATATAAACTTCCAAATAGGATCTCAACCACAACACTCCCAAAACTGGTGAAACTGAGTCATAAGCTCTACAAAATAATCTAGAATGTCTACTACAACATTGTTTGAATGAGAAATGCAACAGAATGAAAAGATAAGGGAATATGACTCCGATGCTTGCAGACGCTGAGCAGGTATACCTTGAAGTCTCCAGAAATTAGCTACAATCAATCACTAACATCCATCATGGGCAAACGTAACTAGAGCTGCACAAAAAGATATGCAGAAGTATAGTATGAGTACACCACAACGGTACCCAGTAAGTATCAAGCCTAACCTCGATAGAGTATTGACGAGGCCATGTCAAGACACCTACTAGGACATAATAAAAAGAATGAATATAATAACGAGAAGTAATGGAAAACGAAGAAATAAGTGATAACGAAGCAGGTAAAAAATATAGACTAATGATAGGATTGTAAGCATACCGATAACAAGAAGGAAACAAATAAAGAGAACCACAATAGTCAAATACGGACAAAACTGATAAGACAAGGAAGGATGGAAGCAACAAGAACGGTTTAACCAATAACTCTTTACAACATGAGATAATCAACAAGAATCACAAATGAGGTACCACCTCTTACACAACAAGAATCATAACCGAGGTACCGCATCGAATTCACATTTTCTTAATCTCAATCACAATCTTTCCTTATACCGCCACGTGAGCCTTATATTTAAATAGTTTTGAAAACATTATTCCTGAAATAGCTACACGGACTTTAGCCCACCTTATGATGTTGCGTGGCTTCATGTAATTCTCTTACTAGCAATATGCACATGAATCCCACCTTATGCAGTCGCATGCACATTAACCTCTTTCCTTATACCTCCGCATGTGCATCAATATCACAACACAATAAAAACTCGCACCACAAGTGCCCATATGCAATAACTTGCCAAAAATCGACAATATCAATGTTTCCACAACAATAGCCCATGGCTCAGCCACAATGTATACAAGAATATCAACAATAAAAGTGAATGTGAATTTCTCAATAAGGAATATATCTCAACAATTAATAACTTTGCCTCAATGTGAAAACGACTTCCACAACATCAACACCAATAACTCAATAAGAAGATATTTCTCAAAATAACAACTTCAATTACAATTAATTCAACAATTAAAGATGTAGCAAGGCAATAAGGAATGCAATAACTTCAACTAGGCATATAAGAGCAAAACAAACAAGTAAGAGTGTCACATCCCGAGTTTCCCACCATAGGATATCGTGATGGCACCTAGTCCCTAAGACTAGGTAAGCCAAATATGCATAGATACATAGCTGAAGTAATACCAAAAATTCAATTTAAACCTTTACACTATTGTAATAACTTAGCAGTACAATAACCAACACATCCCCAAAACCTAGTGGAACGGAGTCATAAGCTCTACAAAAAAGTACAGATAGTCTCGATATACAATAATGTTTGAAACAAGAAGTAAGAAGTGATATATCTAAACAGAAGGTGACTCCGAGGCCTGCGGACATGGAGCAGGTATACCTTGAAGTCTCCAAAAGCAGCTACTCAATCAACCTCTTTCGTCCTGCACGGGCAGACGTACCTGGATCTGCACAAAAATGTGAAGAAGTGTAGTATGAGTACACCACAATGGTACCCAATAAGTATCAAGCCTAACCTCGGTAGAGTAGTGACGAGGCTATGCCAAGACACCTACTAGTACATAATAATAGAATGAAATAAAATAACGAGAAGTAATGGAAAATGGAGAAATAAGTAATATGAAACAAGTTAATAACATAGGCTAATGACAGGATTGTAAGCATAGAGATATCATAAGAGAAGCAATAATGAAAACCACAATGATCATATACAAGCAAATTTGATAAAACAAGGAAGAACAAAGCGACAAGAAGTGTTTCCACCAATAGCGCTTTACAAACATGAGATAACCAACTACCGCCTCGTATACAATAAGAATCACGATCGAGATATTGCCCTATATAAAACAAGAATCACAACTGAGGCACCGCCTCGTATTCACATTTCTCAATTTCAATCACAATCTTTCCTTATATCGCCGCGTGAGCCATACATTTAAATATTTTTGAAAACATTTTTCTCGAAATAGCTACACGCACTTTATCCCACCTTATGATGCTCTGTGGCATCAATTAATTCCCTTACAAGCAACACACACATAAATTCCACCATATGTCTGCGCATGCACAATAACCCCATACCCTTATACCGCCGCATGCACATCAATATCACATCACAGTAACAACTCGCACCACAAGTGCCCATATATCACAACTTGCCAATAATGACAAATATCAATGTTTCCACAACAATAGCCCATGACTCAACCACAATGTGTACAGGAATACAACAATAACAATTAAAAATTTCTTAACAGGAAAGATATCTCAAGAATTACCACTTCACCTCAATGTGATAACAGCTTTCACAACTATACCAATAACCCAACAATGAGAAGATGATGTGTAACCATGATATTATCACGACCCAAACCGATGGGCTGCGACGGATGCCCGAGTCCTATTTGTCGAACACCCTTAAGCATACATCTAAGATATAAACATGAATAGTGTATGTGAGGGAAACCTGCCCAAAAGACATATATAGATAGACATACGAAATACAGTGGAGCGAGCCGGCAAGGCTGCTATAGACAACTATATATACCCAAAACTGGAAGTCGACAAGGCCACATACTATCTAACTATATATAACTGTCTACAGAACTCTAATAAAAAATACAACTGTACAAGGATGGGATTGGGCCATGTCATACCCATATATGTATACAAGCATATCATACCAAAATCAAAAGCAGCTCCGGATCAAGTGGAGCACGTCAACTCTCGCTGATCGGGGATCCTAAGAAGGGGGACCGTCGACTTGCCTACCTCCACCTGTAGGTATGAAACGCAGGCCCCGAGAATAGGGCGTCAGTACGAATAATGTACTGAGTATGTAAGGCATAAAAATCAGTACATAACAGACATAGATGAAACATGGAATAAAGAATTTCGACTGTAAGTCTAAATAACTTTGTAAATCCTGAAACGTTTATAATGTCATGTACGTGCATATAAATGTCGTGTCATGCATAGGTATAGGTGTACATAATATCATCAAGCCTCTGAGGGCATCCCATCATATCATCTCGGTCACTGTTGGCAAAATCATCAACATATACCAACTTATCAGGTGGTGGTGCGTATATAACACCATAACCTTTTCCCATATCCCATATACATATATATACATATAAATATGCGTATATAACGCCATCTAGTCATGGGTCAATGTACATGTATAAATGAATAAAATGCATAGAAATATGTTAATAATCTCAATATTCCTTTCGGATAAACTTTATCAACTGGGTATCATTTTGAGACCCATAAACAGAAGATATAATTATATATCACATGTGGAATCAAGAACATAGAGACCCCTAGTATTTTTATGAATAGAGTCATTTATGAAAACTGTGCGTTTGCTCGTTTCTTCTGTATAATTTGGATCATGCCAAAAAGAAAGAAGGGATAGCCTTAACATACCTGGAGTAGGGAAAAATCCGTATGATATTTTTGGAAAAGGTTGCACCGTACTCCTTTAGAATCGCAAAATCTTACGTTGCTAAGGTGCTAATAATTCTCGCTGGAATTGATTTGGTCGCAAGAAAATTTGTTGGATTGAGTTTTAGTGTCTGTTTTTGAAATGGTTTGAATTAGAAAGAAAGGTAAATGATTTTCTTACTTTATTATTCTATGTCAAATGAAATGAAACCAAGACTTGTAATAAGTCTTACACGTAAGTAGACTTATGTCTATTACACGTAAGTAGACTTGTAATAAGTCTTACTTTAGATGGCCACCTAAGACAATATGACTAAGAGTCATATGCCTTAGTAGTGGCTTGCTTCCACGTGGGGGGGGGGAGGGTTTAAACTTATCTTATAACTCATTAATTAATTAGGTAATGTCCCTTTACCCGATAATTAATCAATTACCCACATAATTAAGAATTATCTCAAATTACTTAAAATACTACTCATTTTTAATATACTTTATACATCATACTATCATGGTCATATGGTACCTTGTATGGTACTAGTCCATAAATATTGGGTATTATAGCTCGGACCATATTTTATCCCAAATCGACAACCTTCAATGAAACTCATTTTCTTTAATTCGTGTATCCTTTACCCTTCATAGAACTTACTTATCGCTTGTTATAAATAGCAAAAATACGTTAACCACAAGATATTCTCATCCCCGAGTCTACGTCGATTAACTGAAGATGAAACTTTAACGTACGAAATAATAAGATGTAACATTCTTCCCCCCTTAGAAACATTCGTCCTCGAATGTTTAACTCCCCTGGATCTATATAACTTTGGCAGAGTCGCCTTTGTAACAATATTACTACCAACTCTTCCGGTAGAAACTCAATAATTCAACGCCACATAGGACCACAATCATCAATAACGACAATGGCCTTACACGACCAATGACAATAACTCACACATACACGTACCTTAAGGTTGTGATGTCTCAGTCGAACCCTTCTCTGGAGGAGGAAATAAGTAGGGATATCCAGACTTCATGTCTTCCTCAGCATCCAAAGTCATTTCTTCCACATAGTTGTTTCTGTTGAGTACTTTCACCAAAGCTACATTGTTAGTTTTCAATCTCCGGACCTGTCTGTCTAATATAGCAATGGGACTTTCTTCATATGATAGCAGCTCGATGACCTGAACGTCGTCAACTGACACGATTATAGAAGGATCTCTGATACATTTATGGAGCATGGACACATGAAAGACTGGATGTACAGACTCCGAGTCCGAAGGCAAGTCTAACTCATATGCTACTTGGCCTACCTTGCGTATGATCCTATATGGTCCAATGTACCGAAGGCTAAGTTTTCCTTTTTTACCGAACCTCATGACACCTTTCATCGGTGATACCTTTAGGAATACCAGTCATTAATCTGAAACTCCAAGTCTCACCGTCGATTATCCGCATAAGACTTCTGGCGTCTTTGAGCTGCTAAAAGCCTTTCCTGTATAAGCTTAATTTTCTCGATTGCCTGTTGTACCAATTCTTGTCATACTAACGTAGTTTCCCCAACATCGAACCACCCTATAGGAAACCTACACTTCCGTCCGTAAAAAGCTTTGTATATAGCCATCTGAATACTGGAATGATAGCTATTATTATATGCGAACTCAATAAGCGGCAGATGATCATCCCAACTACCCTTGAAGTCTATCACACAAGCCCGTAACATGTCTGCAAGTGCCTGAATAGTACGCTCAGCCTGTCCGTCTGTGTGGGGATGAAATGTTGTACTAAGACTTACTTGAGTCCCCAATCCTTTTTGGAAGGACCTCCAGAAGTTAGCTGTAAATTGAGCTCCTCTATCCGATATAATAGATACAGGGACACCATAAAGTCGTACTATCTCCTTAATATAAAGCCTTGCATAATCCTCTACGGAATATGTAGTCCTAACGGGCAGAAAATGGGCTGATTTTGTAAGCCTATCAACAATCACCCATATTGAATCGAACTTACGCTGGGTATGAGGTAAGCCTACGATGAAATCCATATTGATTACTTCCATCTCCAAGTCGGAATCACTATAGCCTGTAATAATCGACCGGGTTTTTGATGCTCAATCTTGACCTGCTGACAGTTAGGGCACTGGGCAACAAACTCCGCTATGTCCTTTTTCATTCCTTCCCACCAACATACTTCCCTGATGTCATGATACATCTTTGTTGCTCCTGGATTAATAGAATAACGAGAATAGTGAGTTTCTCCCATAACTTGCTGACGTAGCCCTGCGACATTAGGGATACATAATCGTTCTCGATATCTGAGGACCCCATCTTCTGTAATTTGAAACGGTGTCTTCTCCTTCTGAGGGGTGGTATCCTTATAATGTACTAACACGGGATCCTCGTACTGGCATTCCTTTACTTCAGTTACTAAAGAGGATGTTGCTGCATTATGAATAGTAATTCCAATATCACTTGAGTCCAGTAACCAAACTCCAAAACTAGCTAGCTGATGAATTTCATGGGCTATTCCCCTCTTTTCTGGCTGTAAATGTGACATGCTACCCATAGATCTACGGCTGAGGGCATCGGCTACTATGTTCGCCTTCCTCGGATGGTATAAAATATCAACATCATAGTCTTTAAGTAGCTCCAACCATCTCTTTTGACGTAAATTCAATTCCTTTTGCTTGAAGATATACTGGAGGCTCTTATGATCTGTATAGATATCAGTATGAATGCCATACAAGTAGTGCCTCCATATCTTTAGTGCATAAATTACTGCGGCTAATTCTAAATCGTGGGTCGGGTAATTCTTCTCGTTCTTTCTTAGTTGTCTAGAAGCATAAGCTATAACATTAGCATGTTGCATTAGCACGCAACCCAATCCAATGCCTGAATCATTACAATAGATAACATAACCATCGGTACCTTCTGGGAGCATTAGAACCAGTGCAGAAGTCAATCTGTCCTTCAATGTCAGGAAACTCCGTTCGCAAGCATCAGTCCATTGAAACTTTGCTCCCTTCTGAGTCAACTTTGTCAAAGGTGCTGAAAGGGAAACAAATCCCTCTACAAATCTTATGTAATAACTTGCAAAACCAAGAAAGCTACGAACCTCGGTCGGTGTCATGGGTCTAGGACAAGTCTTTACTGCCTCAATCTTTTGTGTATCAACCCGGATACCTTCACCCAAAATGATATGCCCAAGGAAAGCTACAGAGTTCAACCAAAATTCACATTTAGAGAATTTTGCATACAACTTCCTTTTTTGTAGAACTCTAAGCACAGTACGCAAATGATCTGCATGCTCAGCCTCTGAAAGAGAATACACTAATATATCATCAATAAATACAATTACAAACAATTCAAAAAAGGGCTTGAACACAAGGTTCATTAAATCCATGAATAGCGTTGGGGCATTGGTCAAACCGAATGACATAACATGAAACTCAAAGTGCCTGTATCTGGTCCTGAATGCTGTCTTCGGAATATCTTCCTCCTTAAGCCTTACCTGATGGTTCCCGGACCTCAAGTCTATCTTTAAAAAACACTTGGCACCTTGCAACTGATCAAATAAATCATCAATCCTCGGGAGCAGATACTTATTCTTGATTGTCACCTTATTCAACTTTCTATAATCAATACACATCTGTAAGGAACCATTTTTATTCCTCACAAATAACACAGGTGCTCCACACGGTGATGTACTAGGTCTGATAAAGCCTTTTTCAAGCAAGTACTTTAGTTGTTCCTTTAACCGTTTCAGCTCTGTGAGGGCCATTCTATAGGGAGGAATAGATATTGGATGAGTATCTGTTAGTAGATCAATACCAAACTCAATTTCCCGCTGTGTCAAAAGGCCCGGAAGCTCATCAGGAAAAATATCAAGAAACTCATTAACCACAGGGATGGACTGAATGGTTGGTGACTCTACTTCCACATCCTGAACCCTAACTAAGTGATAAATACAGCCCTTTATGATCATCTTCCTTGCCTTGAGATAGGAAATAAACTACCTCTCGGCGACGCCGTATTACCTTTCCACTCCAAAACGGGCTCCCCTGGAAATTGAAATCGGACTATCTTTGATCTACAATCAACGTTGGCATGACAAGATGCCAATCAATCCATACCCATTATAACATTAAATTCTACCATATCTAACTCGATTAGGTCCACTACGGTAGATCGACTATGAACAACTATTATACAACCACTATATACTCGCTTAGCTACCACTGAGTCCCCAACAGGTGTAGACACCTCAAAAGGTATAACCAATTCAAGTTTTATTCCAAACTTACTAGCAATATGTAACACCCCGAAAAAATGTTTTGAAGTACTTAAATGTAAAGCCCAGTAAAAATTTGCAAAGAAAATAATGTTTTATGGTGCCAGACTAAGCTTATGTGTTGATGATTATAGAAATTCTTCGCGGTGAGCTTGCGAGCCGCAACTCGGACCTTTTGAGTTGAACAATGCACGGGAAAGTAAAGGAAACCTTTTGGCAGAAAAGTACATTTCTTCGGTCCATTGTGCGACCGCAGAATCACTCTGGGATGATGGAATCCTCCATAGAAGGACCTTGAACCTTAATCCACACTAAGTGTTTGATAAAATGCTCAAATGAGCTGAGACCATGAATATCTTCCTAATTATGGTTCAATTTTGTTATGTCTCAAATAGATTGGGATTGCTAGAATTTTCGGAATGTTGTAGTAATTTAAGGAAAGCTCAATTGAGGTATGTTGGCTAAACTTTCTCTCTTGGAATTGAACTCCATAATGTTTCCGTGAGTTTCAAAGTATGGGTTATGTATTAAAATGTGGTGGCTTGAATCGTATTTCAAATGAAATCTAGTATGCCAAATTGTGTGAGAAAATCTCAATATTCCTAAGACTCTTAATTGCTCATATGTGTACCGAAAGTCTTGATTGGGAATGTCTTATTGTTGATAACCTATAAAGATGGTTGGAAGTGAAATCAATAAATTGGGAATATAAAGTGTGGCCAACGTGCCAATAGTAAAAGTTATACTTGTGACCAATGGTGTCAATGAAATGAAATAATGTGAGAAAGATTATGAAATGAGCTTTAACTCAACTATTCAAAAATTGACTTCGACAATATTATTGGCTAAAAGTTTATGAACTCAAGTGATGCCCATATGTGGCTGTTTTAGCTAATGCTATGCTTTGTAAGTCTTTTTCAATGTGTTTTGCGTTCTTATATATTCATGAGTGGAAATTGTGTATGATTTTAACTTGTGCTTCGACTGCCAATCATTTTACTCCATTTATTGGAAAGAAATTGATTGTGTTTAAAGCCTTCATTACTAATGAATTTAAAGTTGTGATTTCCGAATTATTCTACTTGTTGATAATTATGATGATGATCTATGAAAGGGAAGAAATGAAAGTGTGGAATATGAAATACGGCCATTGCGCCATGAATAAAAAAAATCATATGTATGGCCAAGAGAGCCAATGAAATAATAATGTTATAAGTGGTTGAAAGTACGGATTAGGTGATATGTGGTGTGAAAGGTTATGAGATATATGTATTTATACTTTTGTTTCCAATGTGTTATGAAAACCTATGGACGGTCTATGAAATACATATTTATATTATATTATGAAAACCTATGGACGGTCTATGAAACGCATAGGTATACTGTGTTATGAAACACTATGGACGGTCTATGAAACGCATAGGTATATTGTGTTATGAAACCCAATGGACGGTCTATGAAACGCATAGGTACATTGTGTTATGAAGTACATTGTGTTATGAAATCCTATGGACGGTCTATGAAATGCATAGGTACATTGTGTTATGAAATCCTATGGACGCTCTATGAAACACATATATACATTGTGTTATGAAATCCTGTGGAAGGTCTATGAACACATAGGTACATTGCGATATGAAATCCTGTGGACGGTCTATGAACGCATAGGTACATTGTGTTATGAAATCTATTGTGATATTAAATCCTGTGGACGGTCTATGAAACACATAGGGGCATTGTGTATAAGAGGTATAGATGTACGGTATGAATAAACACTATGGACGGTCTATGAAACACATAAGTATATAATATGATATTTGAACACTAAGGACGGTCTAATAAGACACATTATTAATATAGACAATAGGTGCCCCTTTTGTTGTCCTTGTTTGTACAGGTTATTTCAATTACATTATATTATGTGTTCCACATATAGATCATATGGGCATTCTATTTTGAAAGAGGATTTCTAGCTATACATACTAGTGCTATTCGACAGTACTAACGTCCCTTTTGCCGGGGGTGCTGCATCTTTAATGCATGCAGGTGTTTCTACAGTAGGTGGCATTAATCAGTGATAGGATTACACTCCTTTCAGCTGATTTGGTGAGCCACACTTTATTTCGGGGTCATGTATCTTTTGTTTCTCATGTACTTTGTGGTTAAGGTACAAACGGGGCCTTGTTGCCGGCATTTTCATATTACTCTTCAGTTGTACTTAGAGGCTCCGTAGACAGGTTGTGGGTGGTATTTGATGTTGGGAATTGGATTAGAACTGTTGGTATTTGGCAACATATTTTTCATTAAATCTATAAACTCGTGCTATTTTGGAAATATTGAATGATGCTGTTAATGGGAATGAAAAGGAAGCGGTTAATGAAATCTAACAGGCTTGCTTAGTCGGATTCACTCGGATAAGCGCCGGTCGCGCTCCTCGATTTTGGGGCATGACACAACCAACGGAGTAACATATAATAAGGTGGAACCTGGGTCAATCAGTGCATATGCATCATATGAGAAGACTGATAATATACCTATAACAACATCAGGCGATGACTCCTGATCCTGTCGTCCTGCCAACGCATAAATGCGGTTCTGAGGACCGCTCGAGCTAGATGCTCCACCTCTGCCTTTACCACAACTCATTGGTGCTTGTGAACCTTTCCCAGTGGGGCATACTAATGATGACAAACCAGCTACAGATCCCACTAGCTGAGCTATGCTTGCATCACCTCTTACCGGACAATCCCTCAGAACGTGGCTCGGATAACCACAAGTATAAAAAATACCCAACCCCATACGGCACTGCCCGATATGCTGCTAACCACACTGAGCACATCGTGGCAAGGGCGGCCTCATCTGACTTGACTCACCCCTATATTAAGAACCTGAGGCCCTGAATATGTGGAACAATCAAATGTCTTACCGTCAAACTAAGGGGACGCGCTAGCCGATGGCTGGGCTGGATACCTCGGATATTGTGGTCTTTGACCAACTCAAAGCTTACCAGAAGGACTCGAAGACCTTACTCTCTTAATTTGGGCCCTATCATGCTCGCGATCAGCCCTCTGCTTCTGCTTACGCTCCTTTACACCCTGAGTGTATGCCTGAATACGAGAAATATCCATGTCTGGCGAAAATGAGACCGACATAAAATCGTTAAACAAGTGCGGCTCTAATCCTATTATAAATCGGTGAACCCGATCCTCCATCTTAAATACAATAGTTGGAGAATACCTAGCCAACAAATCAAACCGAAGACTGTATTCTTGAACACTCATGTTACCCTGCCGAAGGGTCAAGAACCTATCAACTCTGGCCCGTCTAAGCTCTGGTGGCAGATAATGACGAAACAAAGCTTCTGTAAACTCCTGCCATACTGTAGGAGGGGCATTCTTTCCTCTTGACAATTCCGAAGACTCGTACCAATTAACTGCAATATCTTGGAGTCTATAGGAAGCTAGCTTAACTGACCCAGTCGCAGTGGCCTTCATTACCCTCAACGTCCTCTGCATTCTATCAATAAATACTTGATGGTCCTCGTTTGGATCTACCCCCGTGAATACCGGAGGGTCTAAATTAATGAAATCATGAACCCTTGAACTAATGGACCTATCTTCATGACCAATACCTACTTCCTGATGCCGAGCCTGTGCGGAAACTAATCGAGTTAATAGCTGAATAACATCTCTCATCTCCTGACCTGCTGCATCCGGTTGAGGGGCTGAACTTACAGGGGCGGGCGCTAGAGCTGGTGCCCCTCGGTGCTCTCCTGGAGAGGGTGGGGTATGCGAAGTCTGAGATGGAATCTCACTATGAGACTCTCCCCGAGCCCTCGTCACTCATGGCGCTCGACTAGTAATCTCACCAGCCACAGACTTTCCCTTCTGGGCGGCTGTAGTCTTTGGAGGCATTGCTGAAAATATAACATATCGTTAGGAACATGAATTCTTATATCGCACGGTCTAAGATAAGAAAAGAGGATAACATCCTTTATGTCATGTAGCCTTCTGTTTATATGTGTGGTGCACAACACACCCATAAACAAGACTCTACTAGACACGGTCTGTAGACAAGCCTAGGATAGAAGAGCTCTGATACCAATTTTGTCACGACCCAAACCGATGGGCCACGACGGATGCCCGAGTCCTACCTGTCGAATACCCTTAAGCATACGTCTAAGATATAAATATGAATAGTGTATGTGAGGGAAACCTGCCCAAAAGACATATATAGATAGACATACGAAATACAGTAGGGCGAGCCGGCAAGGCTGCTATAGACAACTATGTATACCCAAAATTGGAAGTCGACAAGGCCACATACTATCCAACTATACATAACTGTCTACAGACCTCTAATAAAAAATACAACTATACAAGGATGGGACTGGGCAACATCATACCCATATATGTATACAAGCATATCATACCAAAATCAAAAGCAGCTCCGGATCAAGTGGAGCACGTCAACTATCGCTGATCGGGAATCCTAAGAAGGGGGACTGTCGACTTGCCTACCTCTACATGCGGACATGAAACGCAGGCCTCGGGAATAGGGCGTCAGCACAAATAATGTACTGAGTATGTAAGGTATAAAAATCAGTACATAACAGACATAAATGAAACATGAAATAAAGACTTCCGACTGTAAGTCTAAATCACTTTGTAAATCCTGAAACATTTATAATGTCATGCACGTGCATATAAATGTCGTGTCATGCATAGGTATAGGTGTACATAATATCATCAAGCCTCTGAGGGCATCCTATCATATCATCTCGGCCATTGTGGGAAAAATCATTAACATATACAAACTGATCATATGGTGGTGCGTATATAACGCCGTAACCTTTTTCCATATCCCATATACATATATATACATATAAATACACGTATAGTCATGAGTCAATGTACATATATAAATGAATGGAAATATGTTAATAATCTCAATATTCCTTTCGGCTAAACTTTATCAACTGCGTATCATTCTAAGACACATGAACAGAAGATATAATAATATGTCACATGGGAATCAAGAACATAGAGACCCCTAGTATTTTTATGAATAGAGTCATTTATGAAAACTGTGCGTTTTCTCGTTTCTTCTGTATAATTTGGATCATGCCAAAAATAAAGAAGGGATAGCCTTAACATACCTGAAGTATGAAAAAATCCGTATCATATTCTTGGAAAAGGTTGCACCGTACTCCTTTAGAACCACAAAACTTTACGTTGCTAAGGTGCTAATAATTCTCGCTGGAATTGATTTGGTCGCAAGAAAATTTGTTGGATTGAGTTTTAGCATTTGTTTTTGAAATGGTTTGAATTAGAAAGAGATGTATATGATTTTCTTACTTTATTATTCTATGTCCAAATGAAATGAAACCAAGACTTGTTATAAGTCTTACACGTAAGTAGATTTATGACTAAGAGACTTATGTCTATTACACATAAGTAGACTTGTAATAAGTCTTACTTTAGTTGGCCATCTAAGACAATATGACTAAGAGTCATATGGCTTAGTAGTCGCTTGCTGCCATGTGTGTGTGGGGGGGGGGTGCGGGATTTTTAATCTTATCTTATAACTCATTAATTAATTAGGTAATATCCCGTTACCTGATAATTAACCAATTACCCACATAATTAAGAATTATCTCAAATTACTTAAAATACTACTCATTTTTAATATACTTTATACATCATACTATCATGGTCATATGGTACCTTGTATGATACTAGTCCATAAATATCGGGTATTATAGCTCGGACTGTATTTTATCCCAAATCAACAACCTTCAATGAAACTCATTTTCTTTAATTCGTGTATCCTTTACCCTTCATGGAACTTACTTATCGCTTGTTATAAATAAAATAAATACGTTAACCTCAAGATAATCTCATCCCCAAGTCTACGTCGATTAACTGAAGACGAAACTTTAAGGCACGAAAACGTGAGATGTAACAGATATTAAATAAGAATAACTGACAATGGAAGAGATAACATGTAACGATGACTTCAAAAAAGGATAATCAATAATGAAAGAGATAACATGCAACAATGAAGAGGCAACAACTTCAACTAATGCATGAAAACAAAATAGTGTTAACAAAGTCATTTAAGGCATGTAAGGAGAGACTATCACAAGTAAGAGTAGATTGACTATTAGAATTTAGAACATGATATAACAATTCAATTAAAGCATGGAAAGAGTTTAAGTAGCTTAAACTGGTCAAATACCATATATAACCTGTGTACCCACTCGTCACCTTGCATACACGGCTTTCACATAACATAAAAGACACAATCAATCCCAATCCTAACGGATAGTTCCCCCATACAAAATTAGACCAGATACTTACCACAAATGGGACAATTCAACCCTTGAAATAGGTTTTCATTTAAAACTCGCCTCCACACGGCTCAAATCTAACCAAAATCAACTTTATATCATCAACCACTGCGAGAGGAAACAATTACAATAAACAAAGCTTTGATCTTTACACTTTTTTCCAAAAAGTCAACAAAAATCAACCCAGAGCCCGCCCGGTCAAAACCCAGGTCCAAGGGTAGATTGCGACTACCCATAACCCCAGGAGTTCATATATATGATTAGTTTCAAAATCTGAGTCCAAGTTGACTCTCAAAACACAAATTCTTATTTTTCAAAAACTTGAAAAATAAGTACCTAAAGTTTAGAATCACTTACCTAATGTTTGTAGATGAAAATCCTCACTCCAAATCGATTCCTACCGAGTCTAGGGTTCTAAAATGATAGAATATGTTGAAAACACTTGTCTCCAAGCCCTTATGACTAGCTGCAGATGTCGCATTTGCGGCACTGGGTTCGCATTTGCGAACCCTCGCAACTGCAAATCAGGGGTCGCATTTGCGAACCCTGACAACCTCAAGATAAGTCACAATAACAACATATGCATCGCAATTGCAAAGCATGCCAATATCGCAAATATGACCAAATGATCGCAATTGCGAACCAGCCCGATGGCTTCGCAAATGCGAAGGGAAAGTCGCATTTGCGACATCATAGCCCAGGCTAGCACCTTCGCAGTTGCGTGGCTGGTGCTCACAATTGTGTTAACTGAGCACCAGCAACACCAACAATTCATTTTCAGTTCAATCTACTCTGAAACATGTCAAAAACTCATCCGAGCACTCGGGGCTCCAAAAATAACATCCACATAAGTCTAAAAATATCATACAAACTCGCTCACGCAATAAAAACACAAAAATAATATCTAAAACTACGAATCGAATACTAAAATGCATAAGTTTCAAAGTAAATTTCAAGAACTTCTAGAATTGCAACTAGTCGTTTGAATACTATCAATTCAATTCCAAAGGATACCAAATTTTGCAGAAAAGTTTTAAATAGTATAACGTACCTATTCCAAGTCCCAAAATCAAATTCCGAACTCGATAGCTAAAAGTCAGCCTACGGTCAAATTTTTTAACTTCAAATTGCCAAATTTTGACAAAACAACAAAAATCAACCTGCAGACTTACAAATTAAATTCTGGGTATGCACCCAAGTCAAACATCACGATACGAAGCTATCCAAACCATCAAAATACCGTTCCGGGGTTTTTTTCCTCAAAATTCAAAATTTTGTCAACATTTCTAATCTAAGCTTCTAAGTCAAGAATTAAAGGTTCCAAAACAACCCGGAATCTTCCGGGAACAAAACTAATCAACCCCATAAGTCATAAAACTATAAACACACATGTGTGAAGCATCAAAAGGGGAACCGGGGTGTAATTACATAAAATGACTGGTCGGGTCTATACATTCTCCCCCTCTTAAAACAATCATTCATCCTTGAACGTGAATAAGGACGTAACTGAAGTGATGAATAGATGATGATAACGAGTCCGCAAGTTTTGCTCGGTTCCCCAGGTTGCCTCATCGACCCGATTAACCCTCCATTGACACTTCACTCAAGCAATATTCTTTGATCTCAACTTCCGGACCTGTGTGTCCAAGATAGCCACTGGCTCCTCAATATAAGTCAAATCCTTGTCCAATTGGACTGTGCTTAAGTCTATAACATGAGATGGATCACCATAATACTTCCGGAGCATAGAAACATGGAACACCGGATGAACTGCAGACAAGCTAGGTGGTAATGCAAGCTCGTAGGCCACATCATCGCTCCTCTCAAGGATCTCAAAAGGTCCAATATACCTTGGGCTCAACTTGCCCTTCTTCTCGAACCTCATCATACCCTTCATGGGTTCAACTCGGAGCAAGACCCGCTCTCCAATCTTAAATGCTACATCATGAACCTTCCGATCAGCATAACTCTTCTGTCTTGACTGGGTTGTACGTAGCCCATCCTAAATAAACTTGAGCTTCTCCAAGGCATATCGAACCAAATCCGTGCCAAACAACTTAGCCTCTCCCGACTCAAACCAACCAACTGGAGAACAAAACCGTCTCCCATATAGGGCCTCATAAGGAGCCATCTGAATACTTGATTGGTAGTTGTTGTTGTAGGCAAACTCCGCAAGCAGCAAGAATTGATCCCAGTAACCCCCAAAATACATAACATAGGCGTGAAGCATATCCTCTAATATCTTAATAGTGTGCTCGGACTGTCCATCCATCTGGGGGTGAAATGTTGTACTCAACTCAACCCGTGTTCCTAAGTAACGCTGCACAACTCTCCAGAAGTACAATGCAAACCGTGTGCCCCGGTCAGAGATGATAGATACCGGCACACCATGAAGTCAGACAATCTCTCGGATATAGATACGAGCCAGTTGCTCTGGAGAATAGGTAGTCGCTACCGAAATGAAAAGAGTTACTTGGTCAACCTATCCACAATCACCCAGAAGACATCAAATTTCTTTTGGGTCCGTGGGAGCCCAACAACGAAGTCCATAGTAACATGCTCCCATTTCTACTCGAGAATCTCAGGTCTCTGAAGCAAACCGACTGGCCTCGGATACTCATACGTCACTATGTATTTCTTTATTCTCCTCCACCAATAATGCTGCCTCACATCTTGATACATTTTAGCGGCACCCGGATGAATGGAGTACCGCGAACTGTGGGCCTCCTGGAGTATCAACTCATGTAACACATCCATATTGGGCACACATAACCGGCCCTGCTTCCGCAACACACTGTCATCTCCGATAGAAACCTCCTTGGCATCACCGTGATGTATCACGTCCTTATGGACAAGAAAATAGGGGTCGTCATACTGACGCTCTCTGATGCAGTCATATAACGAAGACCTAGAAACCATGCAAGCAAGAACTCAATTGGGCTCTGAAATATCTAATCTAACAAACTGGCTGGCCAAAGCCTGAACATCCATGGCTAGTGGCCTCTCTACAGCTGGTAGATATACTAAACTACCCAAGCTCTCTGCCACCACATTGTCCTTACTGAGATGATATAGAATAGTGAGCAACTTTAACCATCTTCGCTGCCTCAAATTAAGATCTTTCTATTTCAACAAATGTTGTATACTCCGGTGGTTGGTATAGACCTCACAAAGGACACCGCCAAATCTTCAAGGCATGAACAATAGCTGCCAATTCCAAGTCGGGGACCGGATAATTCTTCTCATGGACCTTCAACATTTGGGACGCTTAGGCATTCACCCTACCATCTTGCATCAACACCGCTTCAAGCCCGAGACGTATCACAATACACAGTGTAAGGCCTCAAACACGTAGGCAACACTAACACTGGGGATGTAGTCAAAGCAATCTTGAGCTTTTGAAAGATTGCCTCCCACTCCTCGGACCATCTGAAAGGAGCACCCTTCTAGGTCAATCTGGTCATAAGTGCAACAATGTAATGAGAAACCCTCTACAAAATGGCGATAATACCCAGCCAAACCAAGGAAACTCTAAATCACAGTAGCTAAAGACGGTCTGGGACAATTCTGAATTGCTTAAATCTTTTTCGGATCTACCTTAATCCCCACACTTGACACCACATGACCCAAAAACGCCACAAAATCAATCCAGAATTCAGACTTTGAGAATTTTGCAAACAACTTCTCTCTCAAGGTCTGGAGCACGGTCCTTAGGTGCTACTCATAATCTTCCTGACTGCAGGAGTATACCAAGATGTCATCAATAAACACAATGATGAATGAACCAAGATATGGTTGGAATATACTTTCATCAGGTGCATAAATGCTGTTGGGCTATTGGTCAGCCCAAATGACATGACAAGAAACTTTAATGACCATACCAAGTCCTAAAGTCAGTCTTCGGAATATCTGAATTCCGAATCGTCAGCTGATGATACCCTGACCGCAAATTAATCTTTGAGATCACTTTGACACCCTGTAGCTTATTAAATAAGACATCAATGCATGGAAATGGATACATGTTCTTCATTGTAACCTTGTTCAACTACCGATAATCAATACACATACGCATAGAACCATCCTTCTTCTTAATTAACAGAACCAGCGCACCCCACGGCGACACACTAGGTCGAATGAAACTCTTATCAAGAAACTCTTGTAACTGCTTCTTTAACTCATTCAACTCTATTTAGGCCGTGCGATATGGTGGAATAGAAATGTGTTGAGTGCCCGGCGACAAGTCAATACCAAAATCGATATCCCTTTCGGGCAACATGCCTCAAAGGTCTGATAGAAATACATCTAGGAAGTCTCTCACTATCGGAACTGACTCAACGGTAGCAGTATCAGCACTGACATCTCTCACAAAGGCGAGATATGCAACACACCCCTTCTCAACCATCCGCTGAGCCTTTAGAAATGACATAACACTGCTAGGAATATAATCCAAAGTACCCCTCCACTCTAACCTTTGTAAACCTGGCATAGCAAATATCACCATCTTGGCGTGTCAATCAAGAGTAACATGGTAGGGCGACAACCAGTTCATGCCCAATATAACATCAAAATCCACCATACTAAGAAAGAATAGATCAACTCCGATCTCCAATTCACCAATAACAACTAAACATGACCGACACATATGGTACACAACAATAAAATTTCCTATAGGTGTGGACACATAAACAGAAGAACTCAAAGAATCACGAGATATATCAAAATACAGAGTAAAATAAGATGACACATATGAATAAGTAGATCCAAGATCAAATAAGCTGATGTATCTCTATGACAAAACGGAACCAAACCTGCAATGACTACGTCTGAAATAACAACCTCTGTCCTACCTAGAAAAGCATAGAATCTGGTCTCGCTTCTCCCTCTAGGGCGAGTTATACCCGCCCGTCCCCCACCCCTTGCTGGCCGCGCGGGTAGAGCACCAACCATGCCCTGGGAAGTATGTGGACCAGACTAAATCTATGGAACCTGAGTAGTATGTGGAGTTGCACCTCTCCTGAGTCTAGGGCAGTCTCTAACAATATGATGGGTATCGCCACACTCAAAGCAAGCTCTCGATAGGTGGGGCTACTTGGATCGGGTTGAGCCTGGTTGGCTGGACTGACTGCTGAAGGCACCCCGTGTATGAGGTGCACTAGAAAGTGGCTGAGCAAACTGTGCAACGTGAGACCTCGGAATAACTGGAGCACCACTAGAAGCTGGAAGTACTGAGTGAACTGGACAACTCACATAGCCTCTACCATGATGGGATGTCGCTGCGGCGTGGCCACCAATTAATCCTCCAGTACCTCAAGGCCTCTTGTCCTCCCTGTCCTTTCACTCACAGCCCCGCAAACCCTCCAACCTCTGTGAAATCTCTACCACCTGCTGATATGAGGTATCTGTCTGTAACTATGGGTTCATGCTTAACCTAATACCATATTTGAGCCCCTTGATGAATCAACAAACTCACTCCCTAACTGTAGAAACCAAAGTAGGTGCATGTTTTGATGAATCACTGAATCTGACCGCATACTCTGACACAGACATAGTACCCTGGTGTAGCTGCTCAAACTCCGCACGCCATGCATCCCGAAGGGTTTGGGGAACAAACTCTCTTAAGAACATCTCTGTAAACTCAGTCCATGTAAGTGAAGCTACATCGGCTGGGCTACCGTCCTCGTAAACTTGCCATCACTGATCTACTGCTCCTGACAGCTGGAATGTGGTAAAAGCAACTCCACTTGTCTCTACAATACCCATGGTACAGAGAATATGGTGCAACTTCTATAGAAAATCATGTGCGTCCTTTGAAGCTAAGCCACAGAAAGTAGGAGGATGATATTTTCTAAACCTCTCATGTCTAAGCTGCTCCTTATATGCCAATGCCATAACCTCGGGCTGAATCGGAACAACGGGTTATGTCGTCAAAACCTCTGGGACCTGATTCATATGGACCCCCTGCTCTGGAGTACGGACCGCGGGAGTCTAAGCTCCTCCCTCTGTTTGTGATGTGGCTGGTGCAAGTTGAATCAATCCCGCCTGAGCTAGAGTACCGAACATGCTCAAGAACTGTGCAAGGGCCTCCTGAAGTGTAGTGGTGGCAACAGGTGCCTCGGGTGCCTACCCCCAAACTGGAGCTACTGGTCGCTCCTCTGTCGAAGCTCGGGCAGGGACTCTAGCAGCACCACGTGCCCCTCCTCGACCTCTGCCCTAGCCGCGGCCACTTGCGTCTCTAGTAAGGCGCACAGTTATTTGATCGTCGGATCCAACAGAGTGTGTCCTCACCATCTGTGAGAGAATAGAAAGATAAGGATTTAGATTTCAAAATCAACCAATTCGCACGATAATTAATAAATGAAGTGGAGTTTTTCCTAACAGTTTCATAGCCTCTCGAAGATTAGTACAGACATATCCGCACCAATCTGAAAGACTCTACTAAACCTACTTATGACTCCTAACACCTATGAACCTAAACCTCTGATACCAACTTGTCACGACCCCAGTTTCCCATCATAGGATGTCGTGATGGCACCTAGTCTTTAAGACTAGGTAAGCCAAACATGCATAGAGAAATAGTGGAAGTAATACTAAAACTTCAAATTAAACCTCTACACTTTTATAATAACTCAACAGTACAATAACCAACACTTCCCCAAAACCTGGTGGAACGGAGTCATAAGCTCTACAAGAAAGTATTGATAGTCTCGATATACAATATTGTTTGAAACAAGAAGTAAAGAGTAATATGTCTATACAGAAGGTGACTCCGAGGAATGCGGACGTCGAGCATGTATACCTTGCAGTCTCCAGAAGCAACTACTCAATTAACCTCTAGCGTCCAACACAGGCAGACATACCTAGATCTGCACAAAATTATGCAGACCTGTAGTATGTGTACACCCCAACGGTACCCAGTAAGTATCAAGTTTAACCTTGGTAGAGTAGTGACGAGGCTAGGTCAAGACACCTACTAGGAGTTAATAACATAACGCAATAAAATAACTAGAAGTAATAGAAAATAGAGAAATAAGTAATATGAAACAAGTTAATAACATAAGCTAATGACAGGATTGTAAGCATAGAGATATCATAAGAGAAACAATTAAAGAGAACAACAATGATCATATACGGACAAAGCTGATAAAACAAGGAATAGCAAAATGACAAGAAGTTTTTCCACCAATAACTCTTTCCAACATAAGATAAACATCCAGAATCACCAACGAGGTACCGCCTAGTATACAATAATAATCACGATCGATGTATTGCCTCGTATATAACAAGAATCATAATCAATGTACTACCTCGTATTCACATTTCTCAAATTCAATCACAATATTTCTTTATACCACTGCCTGAGCCTTACATTAAAATAGTTTTGAAAATATTTTTCCCAAATTAGCTACAGGCACTTTAGGCCACCTTATGATGTTGTGTGGCTTCAAGTAATTCCCTTACAAGCGACACGCACATAAGTCCCACCTTATGTCGCCGCATGCACATTAACCCCTATCCTTATACCGCCACAAGAGTATCAATATCAAATCAAAGTAACAACTCGCACCACAAGTGCCTATATGTCACAACTTGCTAATAATCAACAATATCAATATTTCCACAACTATAGCCCATGGCTCAACCACAATGTGTACAAGAGTACCAACAATAACAATAAATGTAAATTTCTCAACAAGAAAGATTTCTCAACAATTACCACTTCGCCTCAATGTGATAACGACTTTCACAACTTCCATACCAACAACCCAACAATGAGAAAATATGTGTAACCATGATATTAAATAAGAATAACTCACAATAGAAGATATAACATGTAACGATGACTTCAAATAAGGATAATCAACAATGAAAGAGATAACATATAACAATGATTTCAAATAAAGATAATCAACAATTAAAGAGATAACATATAACAATGACTTCAAAGAATGATAAATCAACAACGGAAGAGACAACATGTAACACTGACTTCAAATAAGGATAAGGCAACAATGGAAGAGATAACGTGTAAAATAAAAGGGCAACAACTTCAACTAAAGTATAAAAAAATATCAAGTAAGATGTAGAACAAGTGTTAACAAAGTCATTTAAGGCATGCAAGGAGAGACTATAACAAGTAAGAGTTGATTAACTATGAGAATTTAGAACATAATATGACAATATAATTAAATCATGAAAAGCGTTTAAGTAGCCTAAACCGGTCAAATACCACATATAACCTATGTACCCATTCGTCACCTTGCATGCATGGCTTTCACATAACAAAAAGGCACAATCAATCCCAAATTCTAAGGGGTACCCCCCCTCCCCCACAAAATTAGGCCAGATACTTACCTCAACTAAGCCAATTCAACCCTTAGAAATAGCTTTTCCCTTAAGACTCGCCTCTACATGTCTCAAATCTAACCAAAATCGGCTTAATATCATCAACCAATGCAAGAGAAAACAATTACAATAAGTAAAGTTTTGATCTTTACAGTTTTCCCAAATAATCAGCAAAAGTCAACCCGGGGCTCGTTCGGTCAAAACTTGGGTCCAAGGGTAGATTCCGACTACCCATAACCACACAAGATCATATATATAATTAGTTTCAAAATTCGAGTCCTAATCGAGTCTCAAAACTCTAATTTGTATTTTTCAAAAACCTGATAAGGTTTCATAAATTTCTTTGATTCACATGATTTTGATGTTAAATCTAAGATATATTGATGGAATATAGTTAGAAATAGATTAGAATCACTTACCCAGATTTTGTAGATGAAACTTCCCTCTCCAAATCACTTCCTACCAAGTCTAGGGTTTTAAAATGAGAGAATATGTTAAAAAGTCTCGCCTCCCAGCCCTTATGACCAGTTGCAGATGTCGCATTTGCGACATAGCGTTCGCATTTGTGAATCCTCACAATGGCAAATTAGGGGTAACATTTGCAAACCCTGATAGCCTCACGATAATTCGCAATTACGACATAGAAATCGCAATTACGAAGCTGACCAATATCGCAAATGCGGTCAAATGATCGCAATTGCAAACCAGCCCTCAGGCAAGCTAGCTTCACAATTGCGATAGTGAAGTCACATTTACAACATCAAAGCCCCCATTGTCACCTTCGCAATTGTAAGGCGGGTGCTCGCAATTGCGATAACTGAGCACCAACAACACCAGCAATTTATTTTCAGCTCAATCCATTCCGAAACATGTTTGAAACTCATTCGAGCCGTCGGGGATCCAAACCAAATATCCGCAAAAGTCTAAAAAATCATATGAACTCACTCGTGCAATCAAAACTCAAAATTAACATCTAAAACTACGAATCGAACACTAAAAGGCCCAAGTTTCAAAGTAAATTTCAAGAACTTCTAGAGTTGCAACTAGGCGTCCAAATCCTATCAATTCAACTCCAAATAATACCAAATTTTGCAGACAAGTTCTAAATAGCATAACAGACCTATTCCAACCCGCAAAACAAAATTACAATCCCGATAGCTAAAAGTCAGCTTATGGTCAAACTTCTAAACTTCAATTTGCCAAATTTCAGCAAAACAACACAAATCAACCTACAGACTTACGAATTCAATTCCTAACATATGCCTAAGTCAAAAATCATGACACGAAGCTATCGGAGCTATCAAAACACCGTTCCAGGGTCATTTTCACAAAAGTAAAAGTTTGGTCAACATTTATAACTTACGCTTCTAGCTCAAAAATTTGAGGGGAAACAGGGCTCAATTACACAAAATGACAGGTTGGGTCGTTACAAAGAAGTAGAAAAAGTATTAAACATGTCAGATAAGGCATGCAAGGATAGACTAATACATGTAAGAGTAGGTTAACAATGAGAATTTAAAACATGATAGGACAATTTAATCAAAGGCATGGAAAGAGTCTAAATATTCTAAACGGTCAAATACCACATATAACCCGTGTACCCACTCGTCACCTTGCGTACACGGCTTTCACATTACACAAATGACATAATCAATCCAAAATCCTAAGGGGTAGCTCCCCAGACAAAGTTAGGCAATATGCTTACTTCAATTAGGCCAACTCAACCCTCTGAAGTAGCGTTTCCCCTAAAATCTGCCTCCATACAGCTCAAATCTAACCAAAACTGACTTAATATCATCAAGCAATTCAAGGGAAAATAATTACAATAGATAAAGCTATGATCTTTACACTTTTCATTAATGGTCAACAAAAGTTAACCCAGGGCTCGCGCAGTCAAAACCTGGGTCCAAGGGTAGCTTCCGACTACCCATAACCCCATGAGTTAATATTTATGATTAGTTTCAAAATCCGAGTCCGAATAGACTCTCAAAACTCATTTTCTTATTTTTTTAAAACTTAACAATATTTCACATTTTTTCCTCTTTGATTCACATGATTTTGATGTTAAATCTAAGATATATAAATGAAATGTAGTTGGCAATTGATAAGAATCACTTACCCAATGTTTATAGATAAAAATCCCCTTTCCAATTCAGCTCCTACCGAGTTTAGGGTTCTTAAATGCGAGAATATGTTGAAAAATCCAGACTCCCATCCCTTTTGATCAATTGCAGATATTGCAATTGCGACATGGGTTTACAATTGTGAACCCTCGCGATTGCAAAGGATTCCTCGCAATTGCGGCCTCTGACATCCTAAGAGGAGGTCGAAAATGCGACATTGGGTTCGCATTTGCGAAGTCTATCCTCGTCGCAAATGCGACATTTTTGTTGCAAATGCAAACTAACTAATTCCCGAGTTACTTCGCAATCGCAAACTAGGTATTGAAATCTCAAACCACCCCTCTGCTAAGCTCGCAATTGCGAACCCGGTGTTCGAAAATGCGACACTATGTAACACCCCGGAAAAGTTTGAAGAACTTTAGTGTAAAGCCCGATAAAATTTGCAAAGAAAATAATATTTCCGGTGCTCGGACTTTTTGGGTTGAACAATGCACGAGAATGAAAAGGAAAATTTTTGGCAGAAAAATATAATTTTGCGGTCCATTATGCAACCGCAGAATCACTTTGCGGGCCGCATAATGACCGCAGAAGTGAGCAGGAAAAGGGCCAGTACGGGGAAATTATGCTGTCGATTATGCGATCGCATAACTGTTTTGCGGTGCATTATGCGATCACATAACAGTTATGCAGACCGCATAGTGACCGCATACACAGACAGATTCTGGCCAACTTTGGACACCAATATGCGACCGATATGCGGTCCGCATAACCATTATTCGGTCGCACATGCGACCGCAGAACCTGTTCCTGAGCTTCATTTTTGGGTTTTTAAAACCCGACCCTACTTCATTAAATACACATTTTGGGCCATTTTTGAGAGATAATCTGACATTTTAGAGTGAGAGAAGGTGCCCTAGAGTGAGAAGGTGTTCTCCAATAATTGTTCTTCAATTCTTGCCCAAGTTTTGGAAGATTGAGAAGGGAAATTCACTAGGTCTTCATCCTAGAGGTAAGATTCTATACCCTAACCCTCAATTTCGAATTTTGTGTAGAAATGGATAATAAGCAAGATCATTTCTGGGCAAGAGGGTTGGTTATTTTGCATGCATATGTTATCAAAGGGTGTAGAAAGATTGTTGAGCTAAAAATAGTAAAGGTTGGGTTGTGGGATGATGGAATCCTCCATGAAAGGACCTTGAAACCTTAATGCACATCTAGTGTTTGATAAAATGCTCAAATGAGCTAGAGCCATGATCATCTTCCTAATTTTGGTTCAATTTGTTATATTTCTAAAATAGATTGACGTTGCTAAGAATTCCGGAACATTTAGAGTGTAAGGAAGCTCAAGTGAGGTATGTTGGCTAAACTCTCCTCTTATAATTGAATCCCACGATATCCATATAAATTATGCAAGTTTCGAGTGATTCATTATGAAATTGGCTATTCCGAGTAAGATTGGGTTGAACGATATATGTTCAACAAGCATCACAAATGCCCTATCCATGTTATGTTACTAATTGAGGATGTGTTAAAATATGGGCTGTGCATTAATAATGTTTCAACTTTAAGTCAAGTTCAAATGAAGGCTATTATGCCACATTTTGTGAAATATCTCTATGTGCATTAGACTCTAAATTGCTCACATGTGTAGTACACACTTTGATTTGAATTGTGTTTGTTGTTGATGACGAGGATGATATTTGAAATTGATAATGTGAGCATGAAATAATGAATATGGCCAACGTGCCAAGAATGATCTTATAATTAAGGTCACTAGTTCCAATGAAATGAAAAGATGTGAAAGTATAATGAAATGCGATGATTGATATAAAAAGGTTGATGTCTCAAATAAGACGGCCTAGCCGATCGGGTCGTGATCGGACCCGTGCTAAGATTACAGTGGTACTGGTTTTGTGAATAATGGTATTTTGGACAATGGTATATCAATACTAAAAATCTCCTAATGTGAGATATGGTAATTAATTTGAACACTGTCATGATCCTAAATCGAGGTTTGATGTTAATAAAGGTTTTCATTGATATTATGATAATCTTGTTTGTACTAATTGTCATTCTATTGAGAGACTGTTTAGTTATACATACTAGTGCTATTCGACGGTACTAACGTCCCTTTTGCCAGGGGCGCTACATCTTTAAATGGATGCAAGTGGTTCTATAGCAGGAGATATTGATCAGTGATAGCAGTACACCTTCTTCCCAACTGACTTGGTGAGCCCCACTTCATTCCGGGGTCATGTATCTTTTGTACTTTGTGTATTCGGTTTGAGGTATAGCCGGGGCCTTATTGCCGGTATAATCATTGTACTCTTCCTTATCTATAGAGGCTCTGCAGACATAGTGTGGGTTGTGTATTGGTGCTGGGAAAGACAAAATATGTTATGTTATGGTTGTATTATTCGTCAATTGAGACTTTAAAAATGATGAAGTTATTGAAAGTGAATTGGTATTGTATACATGAACACATTTTTGTTTAATTAATGATAATATGTATTATCTCTATTCGTGGATGAGTTTGGGTAGAATGAAATCTAACAGGCTTGCTCAGTCAGGTTCACTCGGTTGAGTGCCGGTCGTGCTCCTCGGTTTTGAGGCGTGACAAACTTGGTATCAGAGCCTATGGTTTTAAAGTATCATAGGATGTCTTGGAGCCGTGTCTAGTAGAGTCCTTATTATCGGTGCGTTGTCGACCACATCTATAATTAGGATGCTACATGGTCATTTAGGAATAATACCCTTCTTTCATGTTCTTGATTGTGCGATAAAGCTGGTTGTAAGATTGTTCCTCCTTTAACTCCTGCGTTACTCTAATTTTCAATACATGGCACCTAAAAAGAAGGTAAGAACTGGCTAAAGAGCCAATGTCACCCCAGGAGTGACAGTTGACCCAATAATTGATGATGCGTGTGAGCACCCGAGGAGTGAGAATATTCCTCCAGTTACTACACTGCCTGACTCTACTACAACTGATCAGACCGCACCTGTCCCTACACCTACAGAAGGTGCGACAGTTCCTCCAACTGATATTCCAGTTCCACCTCCAGCTCCAACTTCCGATTCTGGTGTGTCTGATATTGATATTAGGGGAGCCATACAAATGTTGACACATTTAGTGGCTTCTCAGGCCTAGAGATCGAGTGTTGGACCTACTTCTTCTAGTTATCCAGGGGAATCTGCTAGTTCCAGGGTGAACAAGTTTCTTTAGTTAGATCCTCCAGTGTTTACGGGTGCTGGTACCGAGGAGGACCCCCACGAATTCATTGATGAGATTGACAAAACTCTCTGGGTTATGCATGCTACAGACACGGAGGGAGTAGAGTTGGCCTCCTACCGTCTGAAAGGGGTGGCCTATTCTTGGTTTGAGTTGTGGGAGGAATCCCGTGAGGAGGGAAGCCCTCCAGCAAGGTGGGGTGAGTTCACAGATGCCTTTATGGATCATTTCTTGCTTGCTGAAACTAAGGCAGCTCGTGCCGCTGAGTTTGAAAGCCTGAAGCAGGGTAGTATGAATGTGTGGGAGTACCATATGGAGTTTGTACGCCTGTCCAAGTATGCTATTCACATGTTGCCCACTATGGACGCTAGAGTGCGCCGGTTTGTACATGGCCTTAGCCCCTTGGTTATCAATGAGGCCTCTATAGCTGCCTTGAATTCCGATATGAACTATGGTAAGATAGTGGCATTTGCTCACGCCACAGAGACCCGCAAATTAAAGAATAGAATGGAGCTTGAGAGTAACAGCAAGGCCTGATCCGCGGCAACTTTGGTGGTTCTTCCGGTGGTGGTAGTGGTAGGTCAGCATTCGGGGGAGTGTCATCAGGACCATCCCAATCATTCGCCCAGTCTTCGATGGGTGCACAATCATCTGGACCCAGTCAGGGCAACAGGGGAACCCACCAGCAGGGTTGGCCCGATAGAAGGTTTCAGCAGCGGAGGCTCCCATGCCCTAAGTGTGAGAGGATGCACTTTGGGTCCTGTTTCATGGACCTACCAGTATGCTATGGGTGTCGTTTGCGGGGTCACATTCAGAAAGATTGCCGCTCATCCTGCAGAAATATGGGTAGAGGCGCGACACAGCCAGCTAATTCTGCAGCTACTACATCCACAGCACCTCCAGCTCGAGGTACCCCAGTGCTCGCGGGGCATGGTGCAGCTAGGGGTAGTGCACAGAATTCGAGAGGACCCAGCAGATTTTATGCTATGCGGAGACGTCGAGAATCAGAGGCTTCTCCAGGTGTTTTCACAGGTATATTGACTGTCCAATCTCATAATGTATATGCTCTTATTGATCCCGGTTCCACTCTATCATATGTCAAACCTTATGTTGCTAAGGAATTTGGGATAGAACCAGAACAACTTTATGAGCCGTTCTCTGTATCTACTCCAGTTGGTGAGTCTATTTTAGCCACGCGGGTTTATAGGGATTGTGTTGTTACGTTGCGTGGTCGAGACACCTTGGCCGATCTTATTGAATTGAGAATGGTTGATTTTGATGTGATAATGGTTATGGATTGGCTTTACTCTTGTTTTGAAAAGCTTGATTGCCGAACCAGAACTGTTAGGTTCGAATTTCCATATGAACCAGTTATTGAGTGGAGGGGTGATGATGTGGTGCCAAAAGGTAGGTTTATTTCTTATCTTAAGGCCACGAAAATGATCAACAAAGGATGTATTTACCATTTGGTCCGGGTTACGGACTCTGATGCCGAGGCTCATACACTTGAGTCCATGCCTGTTGTAAATGAATTTCCAGGAGTCGTTCCGGATGAACTCCCTGGGATCCCACCAGACAGGGAGATTGATTTTGGGATTGATGTGATGCCAGATACACATCATATATCTATCGCACCCTACAGAATGGCACCGGCAGAATTGAAGGAGCTAAAGGAACAATTAAGAGATTTGTTAGAAAAGGGTTTCATCCGGCCGAGTGTGTCGCCTTGGGGCGCACCGGTCCTTTTTGTAAGAAAGAAAGATGGGTCACTGAGAATGTGTATTGACTATCGGCAGCTTAATAAGGTCACAATCAAGGATAAGTACCCACTGCCAAGGATAGATGACTTGTTTGATTAATTGCAAGGTGCTAGGTACTTCTCCTAAATTGATTTAAGATCCGGGTATCACCAATTGAAGATCACGGAGCGGGATATTCCGAAAACAGCTTTTAGCACCCGGTATGGGCATTTTGAATTTTTGGTGATGACGTTTGGGCTAACAAATGCCCCAGCAGCCTTCATGGATCTTATGAATCCAGTTTTTAAGCCATTCCTCGACTCCTTTGTGATAGTGTTCATTGACGATATTCTTGTATATTCACAAAGTCAGGAGGACCATGCCGATCATCTCAGGGTAGTTCTGCAAACCCTGCAGCAGCACCAGTTATATGCAAAGTTTTCAAAGTGTGAATTTTGGCTTGAATCGGTTATATTCTTGGGTCATGTAATTTCTAGTAAAGCAATTAAGGTTGATCCTCAGAAAATTTCAGCTGTGAAGAATTGGCCGAGGCCTACAACTCCAACAGAAATTCACAGTTTCTTAGACTTGGCTGGATATTACAGAAGGTTTGTGGAGGGGTTTTCTACTCTTGTCTCTCCATTGACTAAATTGACGCAGAAGGCAATTAAGTTCCAATGGTCAGGTGCTTGTGAAAAGAGTTTCCAGGAATTGAAAGCAAGATTGACTACGGCGCCGGTGTTAACCCTACCAGAAGGTATAGATGGATTCGTGGTATATTGTGATTCTTCAAGAATCGGGCTTGGGTGTGTATTAATGCAACATGGGAAGGTGATAGCTTATGCTTCTAGGCAACTGAAGAATCATGAAAAGAACTTTCCATCACATGATTTAGAACTTGCGGCAGTGGTTTTTGCATTGAAAATTTGGCGTCATTATTTATATGGTGTCCATGTGGATATATTCACGGACCATAAGAGCCTTCAATATATTTTCAAACAGAAGGAATTGAATCTGAGGCAGAGAAGATGGCTTGAATTACTCAAGGATTATAACATTGATATTTTATATCATCCAGGGAAGGCTAATGTTGTGGCGGATGCTCTTAGCCGAAAATCTATGGGTAGCTTAGCACACTTGGAATCAAAGGCCATTGGCCAAAGAAGTTCACCTATTGGCTAGTTTGGGAGTTCATCTTATGGACTCTAGTGAAGGAGGAGTAATTGTGCAAATAGGGCTGAATCATCGCTTGTTGTGGAAGTCAAAGAGAAATAATAGAACGACCCATTATTGGTTCAATTAAAAGAGGGGATTCATAAACATAAGACCATGGCCTTTTCTCTTGGCATGGATGATGGTACACTAAGGTACCAAGGGCGACTATGTGTTCCAAATGTACATGGTCTCCGTGAAAGAATTTTGACTGAAGCTCACACAACTAGGTATTCCGTGCACCCAGGTTCTACAAAAATGTATCATGATCTTAAGGAAGTCTATTGGTGGAATAATATGAAGAGGAATATGGCAGACTTTGTGGCAAGATGTCCGAATTGTCAGCAAGTGAAGGCCGAACACCAAAGGCCCGGTGGGTTGGCACAAAATATAGAAATTCCAATGTGGAAATGGGAAATTATTAATATGGACTTTGTGGTAGGATTACGCGCACTCCGCGCAAGTGTGACTCAATTTGGGTGATTGTGGATCGACTCACGAAGTCAGCGCACTTTTTGCCGGTTAAGTCTACCAACACAGCGGAGCAGTATGCTTAGTTATATATCAAAGAAATAGTCAGGTTGCATGGCACCCTAGTTTTCATCATTTCTGATCAGGGAGCACAATTCACTACTAATTTTTGGAAGAAATTTCAGCAAGGTTTGGGTACTCAGGTGAATCTTAGTACAGCCTTTCACCCGCAGACTGACGGGCAGGCAGAGCGGACTATTCAAATGTTTGAGGATATGTTGCGTGCTTGTGTGCTAGACTTCAATGGTAGCTGGGATGATCATTTACCACTTATAGAATTTGCATACAATAATGGGGAAGCAGAGTTAATAGGGCCAGACCTTGTGCATCAGGCTATGGAAAAAGTTAAAATAATTAAGGAGCAGTTGAAGACTGCTCAGAATCATCAGAATTCCTATTCAGATGTTCGTCGTAGGGATTTGGAGTTCAAAGAAGTTGATTGGGTATTCTTAAAAGTTTTCCCCATGAAAGGGGTAATGCGATTTGGTAAGAAAGGAAAATTGAGTCCGAGGTATGTCGGACCGTACAAAATCATTCAAAGGATCAGTGAGGTAGCATACAAGCTTGAGCTACCACCTGAGATGTCATTAGTACACCCGGTTTTTCATGTGTCTATGTTAAATAAAGTAGTTGGAGATATGACACTCATTGTTCCGGTTGAGACTATTGAGGTAAATGAGAAATTGACTGATGAAGAAATTCCTGTTGCCATTCTTGATAGGCAAGTCCGAAAGTTGAGAAATAAAGAAATTACATCCGTAAAAGTGCTATGGTGAAACCAACAAGTTGAAGAGGCTACTTGGGAGGCCGAGGAAGAAATGAAGAGAAAGTATCCTTATTTGTTTGAATGACCATGTATTTATAAAGTTGTGATCTACGAAAAAAATTCTAAGAGTTGCTTTCTATAAATTACGTATGATTTGTACATTTGATGTTAAGGGTGTTCCGTTCTGGTAATATAATTGCATGTGAGGCCACAGTTGGTGTTGTTTTGTATTATGTTACGTTGTTGTATTATGTATATGCTGTTAGGATGTATTTTTGGGGCTCTCTGACAGGTGGATAGGCCTAATTACAAAGGAAACTCTGACGAAAGTTTTGGAAATTTAGGGAGTTAGTCAAATATGGGGTTGCTGGTATGTGTTATGAAACAAACTGAGTTGCATAAGATGCTAATGACAGATGATTACCCTCATTCGAGGACGAATGATCCTAAGCGGGGGAGAATGTAACACCCCGGAAAATTTTGAAGAACTTTAGTGTAAAGCCCGGTAAAATTTGCAAAGAAAATAATGTTTCATGGTGTCGGACTAGGCTTATGTGTTTGAGGATTGTAGAAATTCTTTGCGGCGAGCTTGCGAGCCGCGGCTCGGACTTTTTGGATTGAACAATGCACGAGAATAAAAAGGAAAATTTTTGGCAGAAAAATGTAATTCTGCGATCCATTATGCGACCGCAGAATCACTCTGCGGGCCGCATAATGGCCGCAGAAGTGAGCAGGAGAAGGGCCAGTCCGGGGAAATTATGCGGTCGATTATTCGACCGCATAACTATTTTATGGTGCATTATGCAATCACATAAGAGTTATGCGGACCGCATGGTGACCGCATACACAAACAGATTTTGGCCAACTTTAGACACTAGTATGCGACCGATACGCGGTCCGCATAACCATTATGCGGTCGCATATGCGACCGCAGAACCTGTTCCGGAGCTTCATTTTTGGATTTTTAAAACCCGACCCTACTTCGTTAAATACACATTTTGGGCCATTTTGGAGAGATAATCTGACATTTTAGAGTGAGAGAAGGTACCCTAGAGTGAGAAGGTATTCTCCAATAATTGTTCTTCAATTCTTGCCCATGTTTTGGAATATTGAGAAGGGAAACTCACTAGGTCTTCATCCTAGAGGTAAGATTCTACACCCTAACCCTCAATTTCGAATTTTGTGTAGAAATGGATAATAAGCAAGATAATTTCTGGGCAAGAGGGTTGGTTATTTTACATGCATGTGTTATCAAAGGGTGTAGAAAGATTGTTGAGCTAAAAATAGTAAAGGTTGGGTTGTGGGATGATGGAATCCTCCATGAAAGGACCTTGAAACCTTAATGCACATTTAGTGTTTGATAAAATGCTCAAATGAGCTAGAGCCATGATCATCTTCCTAATTTTGGTTCAATTTGTTATATTTCTAAAATAGATTGAAGTTGCTAAGAATTCCGGAACATTTAGAGTGTAATGAAGCTCAAGTGAGGTATGTTTGCTAAACTCTCCTCTTATAATTGAATCCCACGATATCCATGTAAATTATGCAAGTTTCAAGTGATTCATTATGAAATTGGCTATTCCGAGTAAGATTGGGTTGAACGATATATGTTCAACAAGCATCAAAAATGCTCTATCCATGTTATGTTATTAATTGAGGATGTGTTAAAATGTGGGATGTGCATTAATAATGTTTAGACTTTAAGTCAAGTTCAAATGAAGTCTAATATGCCAAATTTTGTGAAATATCTCTATGTGCATTAGACTCTAAATTGCTCACATGTGTAGTACACACTTTGATTTGAATTGTGTTTGTTGTTGATGATGAGGATGATATTTGAAATTGAAAATATGAGCATGAAATATTGAATATGGCCAACGTGCCAAGAATGATCTTATAATTATGGCCACTAGTGCCAATGTAATGAAAAGATGTGAAAGTATAATGAAATGCGATGATTGATATAAAAAGGTTGATGTCTCAAATAAGACGGCCTAGCCGATCGGGTCGTGATCAGACACCATGCCGCACACATGGTGGTGATTGTGCTGGAAATTATAATTGAAATGGTAATTGTGGTTGATGTTCCTAATGAGATGGCCTATCCGATCTGGTCGTAATCGGACTCCGTGCTAAAGATGGTGGTATTGATATCGAGAGAAATTGTGGTTGATGTCTCTAATGAGATGGCCTAGCCGATCGGGTCGTGATCGGACCCGTGCTAACAGTACGGTGGTACTGGTTTTGTGAATAATGGTATTTTGGACAATGGTATATCAATACTAAGAATCTCCCAATGTGAGATATTGGAATTAATTTGAACACTATCTTGATCCTAAATCGAGGTTTGATGTTAATAAAGGTTTTCATTGATATTATGATAATCTTGTTTGTATTAATTGTCATTCTATTGAGAGATTGTTTAGTTATACATACTAGTTCTATTCGACGGTACTAACATCCCTTTTGCCGGGGCTCTGCATCTTTAAATGGATGCAGGTGGTTCCACAGCAGGAGATATTGATCAGTGATAGCAGTACACCTTCTTTCCAGCTTACTTGGTGAGCCCCACGTCATTCCGGGGTCATGTATCTTTTGTACTTTGTGTATTCGGTTTGAGGTATAGCCGGGGCCTTGTTGCTGGTATTATCATTGTACTCTTCCTTATCTATAGAGGCTCCGTAGACATAGTGTGGGTTGTGTATTGGTGCTGGGAAAGACAAAATATGTTATGTTGTGGTTGTACTATTCGTCAATTGAGACTTTAAAAATGATGAAGCTATTGAAAATGAATTGGTATTATATACATGAACACATTTTCGTTTAATTAATGATAATATGTATTATCTCTATTCCTGGATGAGTTTGGGTAGAATGAAATCTAACAGGCTTGCTCAGTCGGGTTCACTCGGTTGAGCGCTGGTCGCGCTCCTCGGTTTTGGGGCGTGACACACTAGAGGCATCAGCACACCAGATTTATGTTTTCAGTTCAAACCATTCTGAGACGTGTCCGAAACTCATCCGAGCCCACGGGGCACCAAACCAAACATCCAAACAAGTCTAAAAACATCATACGTATTGCGCGCACGATCAAAACGTAAAAGTAACATCTAGAACTACAAATCAGATGCCAAAATGCATGAATTTCAAAGTAAAGTTCAAGAACTTCTAGATTTGCAATTAAGCATATGAATCCTATCAAATCAATTCCAAACGATACCAAATTTTGCAGAAAGGTTCTAAATAGCATAACAGACCTATTCCAAGTCCCAAAACCAAAATATGATCCCGATAGCAAAAAGTAAACCTGCAGCCAAACTTCTAAGCTTCAAATTGCCAAATTTCAGTAAAACAACACAAATCAACCTACGGACTTCCGAATTCGATTCTGGGCATACACCCAAGTCCAAAATTCCGATATAAATCTATAGGAGCCATCAAAACACTGTTTTGGGGTCTTTTTTCGAAATGTCAACTGTTGGTCAACATAAACAGCTTAGGCTTTAAAGCTAATAATCAAAGGGTCCAAATCAACTCGAAATCCTCCCAGAACAAAACTAATCCACCTCATAAATCATAAAACCATAAACACACATGTGTGAAGCATCAAAAGAGCAAACGGGGCACAATTAAACAAAATGACTGGTCCGGTCGTTACGAAACACTTTACCAAATTTATTAATAACGATGGTAATTGTAAGGAAAAATTCAGTTTTTGTAGTTAAAGCCATTGTTCTGATAATAAGAGAAATAGGACAACTACATTATGGAGGCATATGACTGGTGTTTGTAGAAAATCCCCTTTTAGATTCATTGACACGAAGCAATCGATACTTAGGTCTTTTCCTATTAAAGGAGGGGGACAATGGGGTACTAATGATACTTGTAAGCTGAAAAGGGTTGTGTATAATGTAAATAAAGTGAGAAAAGCTATCACGGAATTTGTAATCATTGATGAACAACCTTTTAAAGTCATTGAGGGGGAAGTTTTAAGAAATTGATATAATTTGTTTTGCCTAACTTTGAGTTATCCACTCGTTTGATTGTTGTTAGGTAGTGTTTGAAAATTTATCACGAAGAAAAAGAAAATCATAGAAAGCTTATCCAGAACTAGCATGTATGTCTCACTAGTAATACATGGACATCACTCCAAAAACAACTTATATGGTTATAATTTCCCATTCGATTGATGATAATTAGAACTTGAATGAGAAGATTCTTAACTTTTTCAAGTGGATTGAGGTTTGTCTATTAGATTGGGGGATCGAAAACCCATTCACTATGACCCTATATAATACAAGTGCTAATGATGCTGCGATTAAAAAAATGAAGCGTAGGATTAAGGATTGGAAAGTAATCATCGTGAGAAATGACTTTTTACCTGTGAGATGTAATGCTCACATTCTGAATTAAATTATAAAAGAAGGGTTAAATGATCATAATGAATCCATTTCTCGGGTCAGTAAAGTTGTGAAGTATGTTAAATCCCCTCCTACAAGATTTGCTTCCTTTAAGTCGTTTGTTAAAAAGGTGAAGAAAAATAGTAATGGTCTTTTGAGTTTAGATGTTGAAACTAGGTAAAACTCGACATATATGATGTTTAGTGCAGCTATTAAATTTGAAAAGGCCTTTTCAAGCATGTATGTTGATGAATATAAGTCTCAAAAGCATTTTACAGGAATGACTGGAAGATGAGGGTCATGATCCAATTCCCACCATAGGTTGTGATGGTGCCCAATGTTGCCGTTAGGCAAGCCAACAGTGAACGATCAACTTACTTGTCATTTTTAGACTCTTAATCGTGTGCTTTATAAGTCAATGAAGTTAATTGAAGAAACCATAGAGACATTCTTACGTTCTTGCTAAGCCATAAAGTATAAATTAAACATAATTAACAGAAATGATATGTCACGACCCAAAATCCATTAAGGTCGTGATGGCGCTGGACACTACTATCAGGCAAGGCAACAATAAATACTAGATTTGATCATCATCTTTAATGCTTTTGAAATCATATTTTCCTTCAAATTAAATAGTAAAGGATGAGATTTTTCATAATAAATAATAATATTTTTATCAATTTTAATACTGAACGCCCATAATCAATCCCAAAACCCAGTGTCACAAGTAAATGAGCATTTACTAGGGGATAAAATAAAATACAATAACTGTCTGAAATACAAATTTGGACAGAAAAGAAAAAAATACAAATACTCTGAAGGAGACTCTGCTGGCAGTGAATCGTCTTACAAAATGCAGCTCACCTAAGTCCCCGTATCAACCACGCCGCTGCACCCCCAAGGCCAAAAATATATATGTGTTTGCTCAATAAAATGTGCAGCAAGTGTAGTATGAGTATGTAAATCAACGCGTACCCAGTAAGTATCTCGTCTAATCTCGAACAAGTAGTGACGAAGGGTCAACTCGGACACTTACTATGGGCTATATTTAATATACCAATAATATAATTTAAGTATGGATCACGAAGAGCGGCTATAAGCCCAATATCATGAAATGAGCAAACAATGTTTTTGTTAATAAGATATTTCCAAATTCTTATTTCATCATTTATCAATTTATCTCAGACCAGGGAGGCAATATCATTATTTAAAATTTTCAAGGCAAGCAATACAAGCATGCGCAAATCATGTTGAGGTCGTACGGCCCGGTCCAACAAATATTTAATCTGCCGAGGCGAACTACCCGCTCCCATGAGAGTAGTAGGAAATACCCCACTCGCGAATCATACGTGCGACACGGTCAAACATAAATTTAACATTAAAATCATATATCTTTCTTGATTCCTTTCAAAATAAGGGAAAATTCAGTTGTTATATTATTCCTCAATTCTTTTCGAAATTACGAAGTTCAAATGGAACCTTTTAAATCTTAAGTTCTTCATTTTCAACTTTTTTTCAAAATAGTTAATAAGCAGACTCAATCTCGCTCCCTCTCAAGGCAAACAATAAAGATAAATCAGAAACAATATGAACAAAGCATGATGTGAGCCTAAAACTACCCGGACGTAGGCATAGCTAGTAGCTATGTACGGACTCTCGTCACCACGTGCGTACGTAGCCCCCACAAATAGAAGCACACAATAATTTAGTTCACCTATGGGGTTAATCCCCCCTTACAAGGATAGAAAGGAGACTTACCTCGTTCCGAAGTTCCATAATCGGTTTCCGAGCCCTTCAAACAACTCGAATCGATGCACAAAGCCCCAAAACTAGCCAATAATTATGCAAACCCATTAATATATACTCAATATATTCCAATTTATAACAATTTCTAACCTCGATTGAAAAGGCGATAAAAATCACACTCGGGCCCACGTGCCCGGATCCCAAATATTTTCGAAGATAAACTTTACCCACAACACCACGAACTCAAATATATAAATTATTCTCAATTCCATGCCCAAATTCGTGGTCGAAATCCAAAAATATAAATTTCTAGGTTTTCTTCCAAATCCCAAAATTCCTACAAATTTTCATATCTAAATCCATATATAAACCATGTATTTAACTCACAATGAGAAGAAATTACTTACCCCATAGTAGATGATAAAAATGACGCTCCAAAATCGCTCATATGGAAGAAATGAAGTGAAAAGGAGCCAAATCCCCGATTTTAAAAGAACACCGCCCAGGCCCTTCCACTTCGCGATCGCAGAAATCACCTCGTGATCGCGAAGGCCAACAACCAGCTTCCCAAAAGCTTCTTCTTCCCGAACACAAACTTTCCCACGCGTTCGCGATATACAACAATCCAAAACAATGTGATCGCAGACCAAACTTTGCGAACACGAAGACGTGATTACCCAGCTCAGAACTCCCTCTTAGGCGATCGCGCGTCCACTTCCGCGATCGCATAGAACATCTGACCCCTCAAGTCCAATTTGCTCTTCGCTATCGCGTCCTCAATTCCGCGATCAGGATGCATAACCGATACACGAGAAACCAGCAATCATAAATTTAAGGAAAATGGTCCGAGGCCATCCCGAAACACACCCAAGGACCCTAGGACCCCGTCTAAACACACCAACCTATGCCATAACATAACACGGACCTGCTCGAGGCCTCAAATCACATCAAACAACGTCGAATTCATGAATCACACCACATTCCAAGCTTAATGAACTTTAAAATTTCAAACTTCTACATCCGATGTCGAAACCTATCAAATCACGTCCGATTAACCTAAAACTTTGCACACAAGTCACGTTTGACATTCCAGACCTACTCCAACTTCCAGAATCGGATTCCGACCCCGATATCAAAAATTCCACTTCCGATCAAACTTCTCAAAAACCTTCAAATTTCTAGCTTTAGCCAAATGACTCCAAAATAACCTACGGACCTCCGAATCCACTTTCAGACGCGCTCCCAATTCCAGAATCACCATACGGAGTTATTCCCAGACTCGGAATCCCAAACGGACATCGATAACATTGAAATACACCTCAACCCAAATTTATGAAATTCTTCCAAAATGCCAATTTCCAATATAGGCGCCGAAACGCTCCCGGGCCTTCCAAAAACCAATCCGGACATACGCCCATGTCCGAAATTATCATACAAACCTGTTGGATCCTTCAAATCCCGATTCCGAGATCGTTTACTCAAAAATCCAACCTTAGTCAATTCTTCCAACTTAAAGCTTCCAAAATGGGGATTTTCTTTCCAAATCAACTCTGAACTCCCTGAATCTAAATTCCGACTACGCGTAGTAGTCATAATACCTGAAGTGAAGCTGCTAATGGCCTCAAACCGCCGAACGACGCGCTAGGGCTCAAAACGTCCGGTCGGGTCGTTACATTCTCTCCCACTTAAACACACGTTCGTCCTCAAACGTACTAAGAACTGGGCTAGAGTTGTCCGAAATCACTGTTTAGCACCTCATGCACCTACCCGTGCTACCACAACTCAGTTGAGCACACTAGCTCGAGCAAATCTGAAGAATTCCCTTTTTGTTTAGTCAAATTAGCCTTAAAGCCTAGTTCCAACATCCGGAATTCTCTGCTAGGCCTGCTTCCAACATACGAACACCGTATCAATCGCCACATGATGTACCAGAACATGACTGTACCTTTGCTGAATTCGCACCATGCACCGCAACATTCGCCTAACCATAATAACATTCTCTGATCGTAATAGTCAACATTCCTCGAATATGATGTTCACCACGCACCTCGTGACATATATAAGTCTGGTTCCAACTCTTGCAATACCGCCACGACAGAGAAGATGTGTAGAACTCATAGCCACCTGCCGAATTACAATTTATGGAGTCTCTCCTCCCGATAATAACCATTACTTCACTCTGGACTGGATAACAATATTTACTCTTTAAAATGCTTCCTATAAATCTAATCGCACTGATCCCAGGTCCAATAATCTAGTCTCACCCAATACAAGCTGCTGAGGAAATAAGCCACCTCAGACACTGCCAAAAGTCTCATATGATGCCATAACAAGCCAACAAGCTACAAACTCGAATGTGATACATAAGGAATCGAACTTTGGAAGGAACCACTCAGCCCACGTAACTAATTTAAACAATCGTAAGGATGTTATGAATCTTCCTCAAAAATTGAGAAGCAAAACAAACAATAATAGATAGGGGAAACTGTACTTATGAGATAGACTGCTCATTATTACAAAATACCTGAATATCAGCCACAAGCACGCTAAGTGCATAATACCATCCCTGGGGAGACAGACAGCGCCATATTCTACAAAACTCAAGCACAATTAAGGTGCGATATATGATCCAACTCTCGAGAGCCATCCTGCTCACATAACACCATCGCTACGTGGAACCTTAACACATATGAAATCACCAAGCCGTTTCACAACTCATACGGCACAATATAGTATTACATGAAATAGTCGGCGGCGAAATAACATTCAACGTCCGAATACTCCTCTATAAGGAGCGCTATGCCAAAATGTACACATCTGGCCTGACATAGAGCCTATATTCAATTTAAATCCACCCACAGACCTCAAGCCGATTCCGATCGCACCGTACTAGGATAATAACCTTTCAAGGATCCATAATAACTCTTTTTCCCACAGTCCACAACCAAATAAATTGAGTGCCCTCGAGGCACAAATTCCCAATTAGCGATATCACCACAATCTTCATACTTGGTTTCCATTCTTCAATCAATCAAGTGACTACACATCACACTTATACAATCTTTCTGTGGAATATGCGCCTATGACCTTCCGCACCAAGTAACAAGTCTGTACATTCATATTACCGGCCACACCAATGCTGTAAAGCAATTCAAGTATTCGCATTCAGTATGCAAAGCCTCTTTACACCAGGCACCGATCTCAGGTGACGCCAAAGATAATACCATCTTACTCTAACCATCAGAATCCTTTTCTGCTCATCCGAGCTCTTTACATTCTTGTCGACACCAAACTTCAACCTTGATCCTCAACTTCCGAATCCCATGCCGATCACTGCACTTAGTCATGCCAATGCGCAAGAATACAAGAATTTCATCTTAACTTCCGAACTACTAATAGAGTAAACACTTCACCACATAAAAACCTTTTACGCAACTCGTTTCAAGAGAACCATCTCCACACGCGACTGAATCCTCATATATGCAGAAAATAACAACCTCGAGTAGTGGTCTAAACCACCATAACCCTTCTGGGATCCATCTTCTCATAACATGCCATAATACTCGAAAGCCTCCAAATAAGATTAGTTACGGCGACCGTCAAAGCTTGCATGTACCGCCACAAATCACATGAATAACCCAACACACTGAAGGAACTGATCATTCCCACCATCATGCCAATTCAACCATTGCTAACCGATCCAACTTCTTCTAATTTACGTCCGTACCTGCCTTAGGAATAGTAATAGTCGTGAGTGACCTTATTTCTTGAGACCGCGTTGTCTCAAAATCCATGAATCATCTCATACCCCTCCTTGTGCGCACTTTTACATCTTCAACTGGTACACCCATTCCGATACTTCTTTTATGAATCCAAAGTTATTATCCTCCATTTCTCTAATGCTACACCACAACTTGAAGCTAACGCAGAATACTCCAAGCCCCCTTTTGAAAGATTGCTGCAAAATCTCGATACTCAACCATACTACGGACTAAAAATCCTTAGGCACCGCACATTAAATTTTTGAATCCACTAAGACCGTTATTGAGAGTCACTTACTCTAACTTGGTCTAGAATATAATTAACTCTAAGGCTCTGCTAGCACATGAGCATCCTCTCAAAGAAGCACCTGGCCAAATTATCTTCCTTGTAACTCGCCTGTACACGAAGCATAAATCCCGAGTCTTCCCAAAGCTTGAGCATGAATCGATAAGGCCAACTATAGCGCACATTCCTCAAATCGCTTGCTCAAATTACCACTGATGTTCTCTTTCCTTAGTCGTAATAACCCATCATTATGTCGATAATAAGAAATCTTACAAATACACAACTATTCAATCTAACTATAGGCGGTGGGACTCTCCTACTTAGCTTGAAGCTACTATTGCGTAAACGTGGAACCCACCAATATTCTTCCTTCATCGACATGATCTAGCACAATCTACCCGCCAAATTCCTCGAAATCCTTCTATTAACCTTTAATGAACACTCCGAACCACTAGCCACATTTACATATTCAATCTCTTACCGGGTAGCCAGTAGAATTCTTCGCAGAAGCTTCATCAACACCACGCGACCGCTAACCTGCTCAAATGAGATAACCCACATGTGGAAATTACATGCTGAAATATTCCAACGTCGCTGCACTGGGTATAATTACTACAAAATCAGTAGACCATCCTGAGTCCGAGCTCATTCACCAGCTGCACCAGTCTGTTCACTCCCCACGGACGTCAACTAAAGGTGCGACAATACCTTCCAATCCAAAGTCATGTTGTATCTTTCTTCATATCAAGCAACTCCTTTCTATTGTATCCAAATCTCCCGCCGTATAATAGCCAATGTTTCAAATTAAGTAGGTAGACCCAATCACCATCCACCATAATTCCCAAATCACTCTAAACTTTCCTCAAGGCATGTAGCTATCCTATCCCAAAACCCACATGCTACTCTGCCACTCTCCCACTTGGTCAAACTCACTCCTTTAAGTAACCACCCGACTCCTATTTCTCACGCTTGGCCTTCTATAAGTTTAACCACTGCGAGACACCTCCCGCATGTTCTTCCTCATCTTTCGCTGCCCAATTGTTACCTAAAATCAAAATCTACCTCTATAACACTTGAACCAATCGATCGCTACCAACATTAGACCTTTTCGATGATCATCTCCCTTGAGCCCTCAACACCCGGACCACCGATTAGGTCCTGAACCTCCACACACTGTGATCTCCGATAGCCGCTTCCCCGGTACTATTTATAATATTCTTCCCCAAGGTGAATTCAAGGAAACCATAACACCGACGAACTTAGCACATTATAACCAATCAAGGATGATGACGTCGTATCACATGCGAAGATTACACCACGCTCGATAATATCGAGTCCCGCTACTCCATCAACCCAAGTCTGAACATTCTTAGTTCCATTGTCTTTCCTCCGTCGGAAGTAAAATACCGAATCTCTGAATCATGCACTAAGTAAACCTCCTTTCAAGACATTCACTGTGATGACACACAGGCAAGTATCCTACCATCACATCGATATTGTGTGATAACAACTCATGAGCATTATCGCAACCTTTGCATAGACTACATCTACTTAGATGAATTAACAGAATATCCTTCTACAAGGAGACGACAATAGCCCAATCAATTACGCAGGGAGAAACATCCTGCATCACATCTGTAATACAATTAAAATTCCTCAAAGTCCCGATTTATAACCAGTGCTTCACGTCACATAAGATCGAATAGGATGGAAATGAAGACATAATCCTCGAAGGAATCAAATCGCACAATGAGGAATCAAGAAAGGGAAGTGCTCCTAACAGCACTATAGCCTCTCGAAGATAAGTACAGATGTCTCTGTACCGATCGGCAAGACTCTACTAGACTCGCTCATGACACATGAGACCTATGTGAACCTACCTTTTTGATACCATATTGTCACGACCCAAAATAAATTAAGGTCGTGATGGCGCCGGACACCACTATCAGGAAAGCCAACAATATATACTAGATTTAGTCATCATCTTTAATGTTTTGGAAATCATATTTTCCTTCAAAATAAATAGTAAAGGATAAGATTTTTCAGAATAAATAATAATATTTTTATCAATTTCAATACTGAACGCCAATAATCAATCCCAAAATCCGGTGTCACAAGTGCATTAGAATTTACTAGGGGATAAAATAAAATACAATACCTGTCCGAAATATAAATTTGGACAGAAAAGAAAAAAATACAAATACTCTGAAGGAGACTCTACTAGCTGCAAATCGTCTCACAAAATGCAGCTCACCTAATTTCCCGTATCAACCACGCCGCTGCGCCCCCAAGGCCAAAAATATATATGTGCATGTACAACAAAATGTGTAGCAAGTGTAGTATGAGTACGTAAATCAACGCGTACCCAGTAAGTATCCCGCCTAACCTCGAAGAAGTATTGACGAGGGGTCGACTCGGACACTTACTATGGGCTATATTTAATATACCAATGATATAATTTAAGCACGGATCACGAAGAGCAACTGTAAGCCCAATATCATGAAATAAGTAAACAATTCTTTTGTTAATAAGAGATTTCCAAATTCCTTTTTCATCATTTATCAATTTATCTCAGACTAGGGAGGCAATATCATTATTTAAAGTTTTCATGGAAAGCAATACAAGCATGCGCAAATCATGCCGAGGTCGTATGGCCCGTTCCAATAAATATTTAAACTGTGCACTGCTAGAGGATCGAACGGTGCGTACCATAGATGCATCTATTTAATCTACCGAGGCGAACGACCCGCTCCCATGAGAGTAGTAGGAAATATCCCGCTCGTGAATCATATATCTTTCTTAATTCCTTTCAAAATAAGGAAACATTCAGCTGTTATATTATTCCTCAATTCTTTTCGAAATTACGAAGTTCAAATGAAACCTTTTAAATCTTAAGTTCTTCAATTTCAACTTTGTTTCAAAACATTTAATAAGCAGACTCAATCTCGCTCCCTCTCAAGGTAAACAATAAACATAAATCAGTAACAATATCAACAAGGTTTGATGTGAGCCTAAAACTACCCGGACGTAGGCATAGCTAGTATCTACGTACGGACTCTCATCGCCTCGTGCGTACGTAGCCTCCACAAATAGAAGCACACAATAATTTAGTTCACCTATTTGGTTAATTCCCCCTTACAAGGTTAGAAAGGAGACTTACCGCGCTTCAAAGTTCCATAACCAGCTTCCGAGCCCTTCAAACAACTCGGATCGATGCACAAAGCCCCAAAATTAGCCAATAATTATGCAAACCCATTAATATATGCTCATTATATTCCAATTTATAACCCCCATCGAAAAGTCGATAAAAATCACCCTCGGGCCCACGTGCCTGGATCCAAAAAAGTTTCGAAGATAAACTTTACCCATAACACCACGAACTCAATTATATAATTTATTCTCAATTCCATGCCCTAATTCGTGGTTGAAATCCAAAAATATAAATTTCTAGGTTTTCTTCTAAATCCCAAAATTCCTATAAATTTTCATGTCTAAATCCATATATAGACCATGTATTTAACTCACAATGAGAAGAAATAACTAACCACATAGTAAATGATCAAAATGACACTCCAAAATTTCTCCAAAATTGCCTCCTATGGAAGAAATGAAGTGAAAAGGAGCCAAATCCCCGATTATAAAAGAACACCGCCCAGGCCCTTCCACTTCGCGATCGTAGAAATCGATTCGCGATCGCGAAGGCCAAAAACCAGCTGCCCAAAAGCTTCTTCTTCCTGAACGCGAACTTTCCCACGTTCGCGATATACAACAATCCAAAACAATGTGATCGCAGACCAAACTTCGGAACGCGAAGACGTGATTTCCCAGCTCAGAACTCCCTCTTAGGCGATCGCGAGTCCACTTCCGCGATCTCATAGAACATCTGACCCCTCTAGTCTAATTTTCTCTTTGCTATCGTGTCCTCCATTCCGCGATCGCGATGCATAGCCGATACACCAGAAACCAGCAATCATAAATTTAAGTAAAATGGTCTGAGGCCATCTCGAAACACACCCAAGGACCCCGTCTAAACACACCAACCTATGCCATAACATAACACGGACCTGCTCGAGACCTCAAATCACATCAAACAATGTCGAATTCATGAATCGCACCCCATTCCAAGCTTAATGAACTTAAAATTTTCAAACTTCTACATTCGATGTCGAAACCTATCAAATCACGTCCGATTGACCTCAAATTTTGCACACAAGTCACATTTGACATAAAAGACCTACTCCAACTTCCAGATTCGAATTCCGACCCCGATATCAAAAAGTCCACTTCCGGTCAAACTTCTCAAAAACCTTCAAATTTTTAGCTTTAGCCAAATGCCTCCAAAATGACCTACGGACCTCCGAATCCACTTCTGGACGCGCACCCAATTCCAGAATCACCATACGGGGCTATTCCCAGACTCAAAATCCCAAACGGACATCGATAACATTGAAATACACCTCAACACAAATTTATGACATTCTTCCAAAATGCCAATTTCCACAATAGGCGCTGAAACGCTCCCGGGTCATCTAAAACCCGATACGGACATATGCCCAAGTCCAAAATCATCATACAAACCTGTTGGAACCTTCAAATCCTAATTCTGAGATCGTTTACTCAAAAATCCAACCTTAGTCAATTCTTCCAACTTAAAGCTTTCGAAATGAGGATTTTCTTGCCAAATCAACTCTGAACTCCCTGAATCTCTATTCCGACTACGCGTACTAGTCATAATACCTGAAGTAAAGATGCTCATTGCCTCAAACTATCGAACGACGTGCTAGGACTTAAAATGACCGGTCGGGACTAAGTATGGAGAGCAGCTCACTACTAACTATTCTGATAGTGCGTATGCATGACTGACAGTAACTAATATGATCCATTAACATAATTTCTTACTAGTGGTCCAATAAATAAAATATATGAAACATAGGCAGGCATGAAATACAATAAGTAGCAATGAAGTATGTAATTGTATCTAATATGATCCTTTAACATAATGATAATGTGAAATCCTTAGCTTGCCATATGTTATTTTACACAGATAAGGAGCATCAAGTAAATGTCAAGTCTCAAGACAATAAGGAAATGTCATGTATATTCTGACTCCTAACGATATTACACACGAATTATGCCATGGTCGTATGACTCGATCCCTAATAATAGTGTACACTACCTAGGTTGTGCGGCCCGACCCATAGATTCATCTCAAATATACTGACCGATCCATAATGCTATTTCATAGCACTTCCAAGGCGTACGGCCCAATTCACAAGAACGGAAAAACTTTCTAAACTACTGGTCACATAAATACAACACAAGGATAGGAACATAAAGAAAGCGTGATATTTACCGACAATCAAGTATCACACCAAGAACTTAAGGTAAAGAGGCTCGGCCTAAAAAAAAATTTAATCTAATCTAAAATATAAATTTAAGTAATTAAACTAACAATTTTAGTTCAAGTAATACAAATGTCGCATGGTAATGTCAAAAGTCTACCGGATATAAATATGATTTTTAGTTACACACAGACTCTCGTCACCTCGTATGTACATAGCACCCATAACAAATAGCATAAAATGATTATAATACCTACGGGGTAATTTTTCTCTTACAAGATTAGGCAAGAGACTTACCTCGCTTTCAAGCCCTCCCCTCTGCTCTCAAACCTCACTAGTCCCCTCAAATTGATGTTGAGCAATCCGAAACTAGTTAAATGACATTCAAATCAATGAATATATGCGCAAACGTTAAATTTTTATCTATTTGAGTAATTTTTCAACCCAACTCGGAAGGTCTATAAAAGTCAATCCAAGGCCCACGTACCCGGATTTTGGAAATTTTCGTACTTAATTTTTACTCATGACTTTACAAACTCAAATATATGATTTATACCCAATTCCATAATCAATTTCGTGGTGAAATTCCATTTTTACTGAACCCTAGGTTTCTCTACAAAATCCAATAATTCTACTAATTTCTATGTTAAAATCATAATCCATGTATTTAACTCACATTAGATAGATATTACTCACCTTATAATGCTTGATGAAAATCCCCCTCCAGGAAGCTCCAAAATCGGCCAAGCCAAGTGTGAAATGGGAAAAATGAGCCTAAGGCCCGTATTAAAATGATGTTCTACCCAGATGATCATTCTTTGGGATCGCAGAAGTCTCCTCGCGATCGCAAAGGCAAAACTGCTACCACTCTAAAACTCCTCATTGCGAATGCGATCAAGGCTCCACGATCGATATGCCTGACCCAGCCAACCCTTTGCTAACGTGGATGACCCTTCGCGAATGCGAAGGCCAAAGGTCTGTCATCCCTCCACAGTCGTCCTTCCTGTATGCGAATGCAACTCTAGGATCACGAACGCGCAGGCCACTAACCCCAACGCTCCGCGATCGCGACGTCCAAACAACGAATGCAAAGCACAAAAATTCCCCAACCTAAAATCTTTTATCGTGAACGCGAGACTCCCTCCGTGTTCCAGAAAAACAAAACCAAAACCAGAAAATTTGCATATTTCAACCTTGCTCCTGGTGGCCTGAAAGTCACCCGAGTCACTCGAGACCCCGTTCAATTGTACCAATAAGTCTGTAAATATAATTTGGACCTACTCGATGTCTCGAAATATGTAAATTATCATCGAAAAAAAAGAATCGTGCCTCAAAACCAAATTAATCAACCTTTGAACCTCAAACTTCTTCCAACTAACTGCGAATACGATGAATCATACTTAGACAACTTGGAATGATGTAAAATTTTTAGCACAAGTCACAAATTACAATTTGAACCTATTCCAAGGATCCGAATCCCAAACAGACATTGATAGAGCCATAGTCTGCTTCAAATCAAACTTAGAAAACTCTAAAACCTTCAAGACGCCAATTTAAGATATTAAGTGCTGAAATGTTCCCGGTTCACCCGAAACTTGATTCGAACACACGCCCAAGTCAAAATAGTCATACAAACCTATTGGAGCCTTATAATCTTGATTCTGAAGTCGTTTACTCAAAGTGATGACTCAAGTCAAACTTGGCCACCTTAGGCCTCTATATTGGAACTAAGTGTTCTGAATTCAACCTCAACCCTTCCAAAACTAACACAACTATCCCCGCAAGTCATAATACAAAAAACACACATATGAAAAGTCTTAAATAGGGGAATGGGGATCTACAATAAAAAACGGAGGGTCGGGTCATTACAGAGGGCATCCATGTGTGGATGATAGGAAGAAGGTAAAAGTATTTTAAAAATTTCTTGACATTTTCTACCAGATTACTTTGAAATTTTTTCGGACCTTGCATGTTACTTTAAATTCTTTCTGCCATGAGCATTTTAATCGTCTGAATTCATTACAAATAATTGTCATGGTGATGATTCAGGTTTGATTGGTATGGCTGATAAGATGAAAGCCATGTTTAAAATATGTTGGGATGACTTTGATAATATGAACATGTTATTATTTGTTGCTGTTGTGTTGGATCACCGATATATAATGAAATATGTGAAGTTTAACTTTTCCAAATTTTATGGTCTTTTGGCGGGAAATTTGAGATAAAAAAGAGTGACAGATACATTATCTTGCTTTTATAGTTATTACAAAGATTCTACTTTTAGAACTTCCGATGAGAAGCTGGTAAGTAAATTTAGCATGATGAGCGGAAGTGAAAATGGCGAGATATGGCACTCACAATGGGAAGAATATGTGTAAGAGGAAGATGATGAAGGAAATAAGACTGATCTTGGCAGGTATTTGACGGACGATTTGGAGTTGACAAAATTTTTTAGATATCTTGGCTCGGTAGAAAGATGAAGTAAGAGGTATCCAATTGTTTCTAAAATTGCAAGAGATGTGCTTGCAATTCCTATTTCTACTGTAGCATCTGAATCAGATTTTAGCACTGGTGGATGGATTCTTGATTCCTATCAAAGTTCTTGGTCGCCAAATACAATAGAAGCTTTAATTTGCACTTAACAATGGCTCAAGTCAACTCCTAAAGAATGCACTATTGAAGATATTCTGGAGGAAATTTAAAAGCTTGAAATAGTTGAGAAATGTAATTTTATACGTCTAACTCTTTATGAATATATGTATTTATGTCTATGAATTACTTAATGATAATTTTTTTCTTTCGGAATATTTCAACATTGTTTTGAGCATTGATTAATTCGGATGATGGAAGCAACTTTAACTATTTCCTTGTTTCTTGGAATTTAGGATGTAATTTTTACGTGATTGTTTTAGTTTATCATATAAAAGACTGAGTATCCTATTATGACTTTATTATTGTAATAACTTTTATGACTTTTTTTATATCAGCTTTCTAAAGATGGCATTGGAATAGTGGTGTTAATGATTGGCAGCACATGAAATTGAATAGTGTTTGAACGTATTTTTATGAGAAATATGTCTACATATGTTTTATGCAAGAATCAATGGGAAAATATGCAATATATATTAAACTATTTAATAGAATGAAATCAGAGTGTCTGAATGAGTTTTCTAACTTCAGTTTAGTAGAACTTTTGACATTGAACGTGCAGAAGCATATTGAGGATGACTAGTCCACTTACTTTCAGTTTTTCAAATACATTGTCATAGTCTGTAGCAATTTACAACACGTTAAAATGTTAGATTTGGTAGTCGATATCTAAGGTATTTGTGTAGTAAATTTAGATGTACAGTGAAGTGCAGATATGAAGGGTGCTTCTGAGAGTTTGCTTTTAGAAACCGATAAAAACCGATAAAATTCAAAAAAAAGATAAAACCGACAAAAACAAAATCCATGATATACCGACTTAATTGCTTTGGTTTGGTTTTAATATTTCAAAACCGATAAAGTTAATTTGATTTCCTTTTAGGGAAAAATCGATCCAAACTAAACTGGGAACACCCCTACTTATCACAAAGTCCATAGTAGTACGCTCCCACTTCTACTCTAGTATGGCCATCTTCTGAATTAAACCACCTTGTTTCTGATGTTCAGACTTCACTTGCTAGAAATTGAAACACCGTGAAACATACCCAATAATGTGTTTGTTCATTCTCCACAACCAATAATGTTGTTTCAAATGATAATACATCTTCATAGTATCTATATGAACAACATATCACAAACTGTGATCCTCCTTAAGAATCAACTCCCTCAAAACCGTCAATGTTAGGAACACAAATCCCACCCTAAGTCGCATAACACTAGCATCTTCAATATCTACCAACTTAGTACTTCTTTGCAGCACCGTGTCCTTAAGCACCATCAAATGTGTATCATTATACTGGCAAGCCTTAATACACCCAAACAAAGATTATTGCCGCATAGGCAAGAACTCCACTAGGCTTTGAAATATCCAACCTTATAAATTAATTGGCCATAGCCTGAACATTCATCGCCAAAGACATCTCCTCAGCTAGAATAAATGAAAAAACTCCCCATACTCTCTGCCTTTCAACTCAAGGAAACCGCTACCAGATTTGCCTTACCTGAATAATATACGATAGTGATATCATAATCCTTAAGCAACTCAAGCCGCCTCTGCTGCCTCAAATTCAAATCATTTTGTTTGAACAACTGCTAAAGACTCCAATGGTTAGTGTAAACCTCACACGATACACCATACAAGTAATGCCTCCAAGTATTAAGCGCATGCACAATCACTGCCAACTCTAAATCATGAACTCGATAATGCTTCTCATGAGACTTCAATCTTTGTGACATATAAGCAATCACTCTACCATCTTATCAAAATTGTACCAAGACCAAAGCTTGAAGCATCATAAAACACCATGTATGGCCCTGAACCCGCGGGCAATACCAATACTAGGAATGTAGTCACATCAGTCTTGAGCTTATGATAGCTCTCCTCACACTCCTCGAACCATTTAAAAGGATATCGTTTTGAGTTAACTTAGTCAATGGGGCTGTCATGGAGGAAAGACCCTCCATAAAGCGACGATAGTAGCCTACCAGACGCAAGAAACTCCTGATATCTATAGTTGTAGTAGATCTAGGCCAACTCTAAAACACTTTAATCTTCTTACGATCAGTCTTAATACCACCGCTAGAACCAACATGACCCAGGAATGCAACTAAATTTAATTAGAACTCACAATTTTAAAATTTAGCATAAAGGTTTTGATATTTCAAAGTCCGACGTACTACTCTAAAGTGCTGCTCATGTTCCTCCCTACTACGTGAATAATCCAATATGTCATAAATGAAGACAATCATTAAAGACTCCAAATAAGGGTTGAACACCATGTTCATCAAATCCATGAATCTGGAGCATTAGTCAAACCAAATCACATCACTAAGAACTCTTAATGGTCATATTGGGTCCTAAAAGCTGTCTTAGGAATGTCCTAAGCCTCAATCTTCAACAGATGATAACCCGATCTCAAGTCAATCTCAGAAAACACCGTAGCATCTTGAAGCTGATCAAATAAGTCATCAATACAAGGCAATGGATACTTGTTCTTGATAATGACCTTGTTCAAATTGATAATGACTGTAGCATCTTGAATTGATAATGACCATAGATTGACTTGATAATGACCAAGTCAATCTCAGAAAACACCGTAGCATCTTGAAGCTGATCAAATAAGTCATCAATACAGTGCACATCCTCACGGTACCATGCTTCCTATTCACAAACAATACCGGTGCTCCACAAGGTGAAACATTAGGCCTGATGAATCCTTCTTCAAACAAAACTTGCAACTTCTCTTTCAATTCCTTCAATTCTGCTGGAGCCATGTGATATGGTGGAATAGATATGGGTTGATTGCATGAAACTAAGTCTATACAAAAATAAATATCCCTATCTGGTGGCATGCATGACATATCCGGAGCAAGCACCTCCTGAAAATCCCTCATAACCCGCACCGAATCATGAAAAGAACCTCTTCGCTAGAATACTGAACAAAAGCCAAATATGCTAGACATCCCTTCTCAACCATACGCTGAGCCTTCAAGGATAAAATCATCTTATTTGTAGAATGACCAAATGACTCTGCCAGTCTAATCTAGACAATCCTGGCATAACTTAATTCACAGTCTTGGTATGACAATCTAAGATAGCATGATACGAGGATAACAAATCATTCTAAGAATTACTTCAAAATCAACCATGTCTGATAATAAGAGATCAACCATAGTATCATACCCATTAGTAACAACCACACAAGAATGATAGACACATCCATCATAATAGAATCTCCAACATATGTAGACACAAAAATAAGAATATTCAAAGAAACACGAGGTGTTTCTAAATATGATGCAAAGTAAGATGACACATATGAATAAGTAGAACCCAGATCAAACAATACTGAAGCATCTATATGAAAGGCTGAAACATTACTTATGATGACTGCATCATACACAACCACTTCAGGCCTACTAGGGAAAGCATAACAACGGGTCTAGCCTCAACCTCTAAGGCGACCTCTACCTACCTGGCTTCCACCTCTAGTTGGATGTGTAGGTAGAGTAGAAACTAGTGCGGGAATCATAGCTTGGGTACCGTGCTCAAATACACCCACCCGAAGCCTAGGACAATCCCTCCTCATGCGCCTCGAATCCACACTCTCAAAGCAAGCTCTCTACTGACCTAGCTACTAGGACTAAGCCTACCGCAAATGACTAGAATAACAACTATTAAAACCCTGTCCTACAGATTCACTATAAGAACCACGTGCAGGAGGTACACTGGATGATGACTGCACTACGAGAAGTTTAACCCTTACCATGGTGACCCCTTCCACCAGAGTAGGCACCACCAAATCCTCCAGTATAACCCTTACCATGGTGACCCCTACTAGTATAACCCTTACCATGGTGACCCCTTCCACCAGAGTAGGCACCACCAAATCCTCCAGTACCAAGAAATATCTACCACCTGGTGAAAGGTAGTCTCAATCTCAACCTCTCGTGTTATCCCTTACATAAGACTATAGCTGAGACCCTCAATGAACCTCCCTACTATCTTCTTCTCAATAGGAATCAGGAAAGCTGCATAACAATACTATTCTGTGAACCTTATCTTATAATGGGTAATTATCATCCATATTATTGCAAGTGCTCAAACTGGTTGTGAAACTCATGTATCCTAGTGCGTGAAATGAACTTCTCAAAAAGAGAGTCAAAACAAAGCCCATATTAGAAGAAGTGACTATGCTGGTCTGCCTTGCTCATAGGTATACCACCATCTCTTGGCTAGCCCTCTCAACTGAAATCCGGCACTGTCGTAGCGCTCTTTTGTTTCTGTTAGAGGCTCTGTAGATATAGTGTGGGTTGTATCTTGTCTTTGGGAAGGTTAAACTAAAAATGCTATAATCGTATCATCTGTTCTATAACTATGAGTGTACTATTTTGGAGACTTCCTAATGACGTAACTATTGAAAATGAACTGGTGATATTCACACGACCTCTTATAGTCTAATTAATGAAATATACTCTTCTCTTTATTCATGGGTGAGTTGGGTAGATGGAATCGTGTAGGCTTGCTCGACCAGGGTAACTCTGCTGAGCGCTGGTCGCGCTCCCCACGATCGGGGCGTGACAAACTTAATATCAGAGCCTAAGATTTTAAAGTGTCCTAGGATGTCTCAGAACCGTGTCTAGTAGAGTCCTTCTTATCGGTGTGTTGTCGACCACATTTATAATTAAGAGGATTCTTGGGAATTTAGGAATAATACCCTTCCTTGATGTTCTAGATCGTACGATAAAGCTGATTGTAAGATTGTTCCTCCTTTAACTTGTGCATTGCTCTAATTTTCAGTATATGGCGCCTAGGTAGAAATCCAGAACTGGCAAAGAAGCCAATGCCACCCCAGGAGTGGAAGTTGATCATTTACTTGATGATGCGGGTGAGCACCCGAGGGGCGAGAAAATTCCCCCGACTACTATACTGCCTGATTCTACTACACCTGATAATAATGCACATATCCCTACACCTACTGGGGGTGAAATGATCCCTCCAACTAATATTCCAGTTCCACCTCCAGCCCCAAATTCTGGTCCCAGTGTACCTGATGGGTATCTTAGGGGAGGGAGCCATATAGATGTTGACTCAAATAACGGCTTCCCAGGCTCAGAGATCAAATGTTGCACCCACTTCTTCTAGTCAGCTAGGGGATTCCACTAGTTCCAAGGTGAACAAGTTTCTCCAGTTGGATCATCTAGTGTTCCTTGGTACCGATCTTGAGGAGGACTCCCAGGACTTTATTGACGAGATGCACAAGACCCTCCGAGTTGTGCGTGCTACTGAGACGAAGGGAGTGGAGTTGTCCTCCTGTGAGGAGAGAAGCTCTCTGACACGGTAATGTGAGTTTGTCGATGCTTTCATTGATCATTTCTTGCCTACCTAGACTAAGGCAGCCTATTTTGCCAAGTTTGAGAGCCTGAAGCAAGGTACCATGAGTGTGGGGGAGTATCATATGAGATTCGCGTAGCTGTCCAAATATACCATCTACATGTTGCCCACTATGGAGGCTAGAGTACGTCGGTTTGTGCAGGACCTTAGCCCCTTAGTTATTAATGAGGCTTTTACAGCTACCTTGAATTTAGATATGAACTATGGTAAGATGGTGGCATTTTCTCAAGCCACAGAGACTCGCAAATTGAAGAATAGAATAGAGTGTCAGAGTAGTAGCAAGGCCCGGTCTACGGGCAACTTTGGTGGTTCTTCTTATGGTGGTGGTGGTAGGTCAGCATTTATGGGAGGTTCATCAGGGCCATCCCAATCTTTTGCAAAGTTTTCAGTCATTGCGCAGCCATCGAGGCCCAGTCCACAACAGTGGAGCCGCTTTAGGCCAGGTTAGGGCAACAGGGGACCCTACCAGCAGGGTCGGTCTAGTGGGAGATTTCAGCAATAGCGAAGGCCTCCATGCCCTAGGTGCAGGAAGATGCATTTTAGGGCCTGCTTCGTGAACCACCCCATATGCTACGGGTGTGGTATGAGGGGTCACATTCAGAGGGATTATGGTTCGTCTCACTAGAGCATGGGTAGGGGTACAGCACAGCCAGCCAATTCTGCAGCTACTACATCCGCAACACCTCCTCCAGCTCGAGGCACCCCAGAACCCGCAGGGCGTGGTTTAGCTAGGGGTGGTAAATAGAGTTCGGGAGGACCCAGCCATTTCTATGCTATGAAGGGTCACCAGAGTTTAGAGGCTTCTCCAGATGTTGTCACAGGTATATTGACTGTCCAATCTCATGATGTGTATGCTCTTATTGATCCTGGCTCTACTTTGTCCAATGTCACTCCCTATGCTGCTATGGAATTTGGGATAGAACCAGAACAACTCCATGAGTCTTTCTCTATATCTACTTCGGTTGGAGACTCTATTGTGGTCGCGTGGTTTTATAGGGATTGTGTTGTCACGATTCATGGTCGATACACTATCACCGATCTCATTAAATTAGGGATGGTTGATTTTGATGTAATAATGAGAATATATTGGCTTTATTCATGTTTCACTAAGCTTGATTGTTGAACCCGAACTGTTAGGTTTGAATTTCCAAATGAGTCAGTGATTGAATGGAGGGGGATGATGTGGTGCCAAAGAGCAGGTTTATTTCTTACCTTAAAGCCACAAAGATGATTTACAAGGGTGTATCTACCATTCAGTCCAGGTTACGGATACCGATGCTGAGGCACCTACACTTGAGTTTGTGCCTGTTGTGAATGAATTTATGGGGGTCCTTCTGGATGAGCTCCCTGGGATCCCGCCAAACAGGGAGATTGATGTGATGCCAGGCACGCAACCTATATCTATTCCACCCTACAGAATAGCACCGACATTATTGAAGAAGCTAAAGGAACAATTGAAGGATTTGTTATAGAAGGGTTTCATCCGTCGAGTGTGTCGCCTTAAGGCTCATCGGTCCTTTTTGTATGAAAGAAATAAAGAAGGGTCACTGAGAATGTGTATTGAGTATCGACAGCTCAACAAGGTCACGATCAGGAATAAGTACCTACTGCCAAGAATAGATGACTTGTTTGACCAATTGCAAGGTACTAAGTACTTCTCTAAGATCGATTTAAGATCCGGGTATCACCGATTGAAGAATAGGGAGCAAGATATTCTGAAAAAAGCTTTCAGGACCCGGTATGCGCACAATGAATTTATGGTAATGTCTTTTGGGCTAACAAATACCCTCGCAGCTTTCATGGATCTTATAAACTGAGTTTTCAAGCCTTTTCGTGACTGCTTCGTGATAGTGTTTATTGACGATATCCTTGTATATTCGCGAAGTCGAGAGGACCATGCCGATCATCTCAGGGCAGTTCTACAGACTATATATCAGCACAGTTGTATGCGAAGTTTTAGAAATGTGAATTTTGGCTTGAATCTATCACGTTCTTGGGCCATGTCGTCTCTAGAGAATGAATTGAGGTTAATCCTCAGAAGATTGCAGCTATGAAGAATTGGCCTAGACCTACTACCCCAATAGATATTCGTAGTTTCTTGGGCTTAACAGGATATTACATGAAGTTTGTGGAGGGGTTTTTTACTCTTGCCTCTTCGTTGACTAAATTGAAGCAGAATGCGGTTAAGTTCCAATGGTCAGATGCTTGTGAAAGAAGCTTCCAAGAGTTGAAGTCAAGATTGACTACGGCACCGGTGTTGACACTACCAGAGGGTACATATGGGTTTGTGGTATATTGTGATGCTTCAAGGATCAGACTTGGATGTGTATTAATGCAACATGGCAAGGCAATAGCTTATGCTTCTAGGCAACTCAAGAATCACGAAAATAACTATCCAACACATGACTTAGAGCTTGTGGAGATGGTATTTGCATTGAAGATTTGGCGTCATTATCTGTACGTGGTCCATGTGGATATATTCATGGACCATAAGGGTCTTAAATATATTTTCAAATAGAAGGAATTGAATCTGATAAAGAGAAGATGGCTTGAGTTACTCAAGGATTATGACATTGATATCCTATATCATTCGGGAAAGGCTAAGGTTGTGGCGGATGCTCTTAGCCCGAAATGTATGGGTGGTTTGGCTCACTTGGAGGCATGTCAAAGGCCATTGGCCATGGATGTTTATCGGTTGGCTAGTTTGTGAGTTCTTCTTGTGGAACACGTATACCTACTCCGGCACCACGAAACCTTGAATTCATTTGCAAAATTTTACGGGGCTTTACACTTAAATACTTCGAAATTTTCCGGGGTGTTACAGTCTTGCGGATTCTAGTGACGGAGGAGTGATTGTGCAAAATAGGGCTGAATTATCGCATGTAGTGAAAGTCAAGGAAAAGTAATACAATGACCCATTGTTGGTACAATCGAAGGAGGGGATTCATAAACATAAGACCATGGCCTTTTCTCTTGGCATGGATGATGGTACACTAAGATACCAAGGGCGGCTATGTGTTCCAAACGTGGATGGTCTTCAGGAAAGAATCATGATTGAGGCTCACACTTCTAGGTATTCCATGCACCCGGGCTCTACAAAGATGTACCATGATCTTAAGGTAGTCTACTGATGGAACGATATGAAGAGGAATATAGCGGACTTTGTGGCAAGATGTCCAAATTGTCAGCAAGTGAAGGCCGAACACCAAAGGCCCGGTGGGTTGGCACAGAACATAGAAATTTCGATGTGGAAATAGGATATGATCAATATGGACTTTGTTGTAGGACTACCTCGCACTCATCGCAAATTCGACTCGATGTGGGTGATTGTGGATCGACTCACAAAATCATCACACTTATTACATGTTAAGGCTACCGATATAGTGGAATAGTATGCTCAGCTGTATATCAAGGAAATCATCAAGCTGCATGGCACCTTATTTTCCATCATTTCTGATCGGGAGGCACAATTCACATCAAACGTTTGGAAGAAATTTCAGAAAGGGTTGGGTACTCAGGTAAATCTTAGTACAACTTTCCATCTGCAAACCGACGGGAAAGCAAAGTGGACTATTCAGACGCTCGAGGAGATATTGTGCACTTGTGTTCTTGCCCCAAAGGTAGCTAGGATAATCATTTACTGCTCATAGAATTTGCCTACAATAATAGTTATGTTAGCATTCAGATGGCACCGTTCGAGGCTCTATATGGTAGGAGATGTAGATCTCCCATTGGGTGGTTCGAGAATGGAAAGGCAGAGTTGATAGGACCATATCTCATGCATCAGGCTATAGAGAAGGTTAAGATCATTAAAGAATGGTTGAATACTGCCCAGAGTCATCAGAAGTCTTATTCGGATAAACGCCGTAGAGATTTGGAGTTCTAAGAAGATGATTGGGTATTCTTGAATCTTTCCCCTATAAAGGGTATAATGCGGTTGGGTAAGAAAGGGAAATTGACTCTGAGGTATATCGGACCATACATAATCATTCAGAGGATTGGCTAGGTGCCTTACAGGCTAGAACTACCTCCAAAGATGTCTTTAGTGCACCCGATGTTTCTTATATCCATGTTGAAGAAGGTGGTTCGAGATCCATCGCTTATTGTTACCGTTGAGACTATTGAGGTTAATGAAGAATTGACATACGAAGAAATTCTAGTTGCCATTCTTGATAGGCAAGTTCGAAAGTTGAGGAACAAATAAATTGCCTCCGTGAAAGTGTTTTGGCAAAGCCAACAAGTCGAAGAGGCCACTTGGGAAACCGAGGAAGAGATGAATAAAAAGTACCCTCATTTGCTTGAATAGCTACGCAATCAATTCTATGAAATTGTTCCTTGTGAATTATGTATCATTTGTACAGTTAATGTTAAGAGTGTTCATTTTCTGTAATATACTGCTCCTGTGGCTACAGTTGGCATTGTTTTTATGTTATGTTGCATCGTTGGTTCATGTATATGTTATGTAATATACTGCATCGTTGGTTTTGGGATTCTCTGATAGGTGGATAGGCCAGTTATAGAGGAAACTCTGCAGAAATTGTTGGGAATTTTGGGAGTTAGTTAAAAATTTGGGGACTGCTGGTGTGTGGAGTAATAGCTGAATCACAGTGGCTACTAATGAAGGACTTCGATCCTCATTCGAGGATGAATGATCTTAAGCGAGGGAGGATGTAAGGCCCCGTAAAAGTTTTGCCTATACCCGTGATTTCGTGATGCTGAGGGTTCGGACTTGTGTGGTGGAACAGTACGTTGGGGATTCGAAGAAAAATTTAAGGAAGTGCAGGGCATATATGCGGTCTATTCTGCTATTGCAGAACTGATCTACGGACCACAGATCTGTCGCAGACTGAAGCAAAAATCTAGGCAAATTTTTGGATCATTATGAGGTCCATTATGCGGACGCATAATCATATCGCGGGCCGCAAAAGCCATCGCAATCCCAGCGTGAAAATTTCTGGAGGAAAGTTCTGCGGTGCATTATGCGATCATAGAATAGGTCTGTGGAACGTAGACTGATCGCAGAGTGAGGCATAAGTGCCCAGCTCCGGAGAGCCATTATGCGGCCAATTTTGCGGACCACAAAAGTGTTATGCGGTCGCATATGCGACAGCCGATCTACATCGGGGCTTCATTTTTCTTTTTTGAAAACCCGACCCAATTCTTATAAAACAATCCTAGGGATCATTTTAGAAGGTTCAGACTTATATTTAGGGAGAGGAAGGTGGTCTAGAGTGAGAAAAGGAATTTCTAAGTCATTTGTTCATCAATCTTTGCTCAAGCCTTAAATATTTTTCAAGGGTAACTGACAAGGTCTTCAACCAAAAAGTAAGATTCTAGCCCTAGACTTCAATTTCGAGATTTAACTGAAAATATGTAATAATCCAAGCAATTCTTGGGTGTGGGAGTTGTTAACTATGCATGCATGTACTATCTAAGGTTGTGGGAAGATTGTTGAGCACAATTGGGTAGGCTTTGAGTAGTGAAATCGAGGAATCCACCATAGGAGGACCTTGAAATCATAATGAACACCTAGTATTTGCTAAAATGCTCACATGAGCTGGAAACATGAACTCGATCCTAATTTATGTTTAATTTTGCTATATCTCTAGATAGATCAAAATTGCCCGGATTTTCGAAACTGTGTAGTGAGTTAAGAAAAGCTCAAAGCGAGATATGTTGTCTAAACCTTTCTCTTAGAATTGAATTCCCACGATATTGTTGTAAGTCCCGAATTGTCCATTATGAATTGACTATTCTGAACAAGTTTGGTGTCTTAAGATGTATATATGAATATGTTCAAAATATGTTCCGGAATATTCTTACCATATTATGTTATTCTTCATGAGCGTGTTCAAAGTATGAGTACGTAGTAAAATGTTGTGACTTCAAGTCAAGCCCAAATGAAAGTTATCATATCAAATTGTGTAAGAAATCACACGTGCCTAAGACCCTAAATTGCTCAAATGTGTGCTTAAAATCTTGAATAGAAATGTTTGTTGTAGACAATCCATGATGATGTTTGAAAGTGAAATAGTGAGCATGAAGTTTGAGGTTCAGTCTTTTAGGGTTGAACAATGTGTTGGGGAGTTGAAGAAATATTTTAGGTGCAGGGTGATTCTGTTATCCATTCTACGGACCGCACAACTATCGCAAACTTAAGTTGAAATCTGGGCAAATATTTGGACTATTATGCGGACGCATAATCATATCGTGGGCCGCAAATCCGATCGCAGACCAGTGTGAAAATTTCAGGAGGGAAGTTCCGCGGCGTATTATGCGACCATAGAATAGGTGTGCGGATTGCAAACCAGTCACAGAGTGAGAAAAAAATGCCCAGTTTTGGTGGGCCATTATGCGGTCCATTTTGCGGACCACAGAAGTGTTATGCGGTCGAATATGCGAACTCAAATCTGCATCGGGGCTTCATTTTTCTGGTTTTATAAACCCGACACCATTCCTATGAACAATCATAGTGACCATTTTAGAAGGTTCAAACATATATTTTAGAGAGAGAAAGGTAGTATAGAGTGATAAAAGGAATTTCTAAGTCATTTATTCATCAATCTTTTCTCAAGACTAGAAGATTTCACAAGGGTAACTCACAAGGTCTTCAACCAAAAAGGTAAGATTCTAGCCCTAGCCTTCAATTTCAAAATTTAACTGAAAATAGGTAATATCCAAGCAATTATTGGGTGTGGGAGTTGTTCATTGTGCATACATGTACTATCTAGGGTAGTGGGATGATTGTTGTGCTCAATTGGGTAGACTTTATTAAATGAATCCACCATAGGAAGACCTTGAAATCATAATGCACGCCCAATGTTTGCTAAAATGCTCACATGAACAGGAAACATGAACTCCTTCCTAATTTATGTTCAATTTTGCTATATCTCTAAATAGATCAAAATTGCTAGGATTTCCCGAACTGTGTAGTGTGTTAAGAAAATCTCAAAGCGAGGTATGTTGGCTAAATTGCTCTCTTGGAATTTAATTCTCACGATGTTCTTGTAAGTCCTGAGTTGTCCTTTATGAATTGACTATTCTGAATAAGTTTGGTGTCGAAAGATGTACATATGAATATGTTCAAAATGTGTTCCGGAATATTATTAAAATATTATGTTATTCTTCGGGAGCGTGTTCAAAGTAAGAGTATGTAGTAAAATGTTATGACATCAAGTCAAGCCCAAATGAAAGTTATCATATCAAAATTGTGTAGGAAATCACACGTTCCTAAGACCCTAAATTGCTCAAATGTATGCTTAAAGTCTTGAATAGAAATGTTTGTTGTTGACGATTCGTGATGATGTTTGAAAGTAAAATAGAGAGCATAAAGTATGAGGTTCGTTCTTTTTGGGTTAAACAGTACGTTAGGGAGTTGAAGGAAATTGTTTGGATGGGCAGGGTGATTCTGCGATCCATTCTGTGGTCGCAGAATTGATCTGCGGACCGCAGATCTGTCGCAGACTGGAGACGAAATCTAGGAAAACTTTTGGACCATTATGCAGTCCATTATGCAGCCACATAATCATTTTGCGGGCTGCACTACCCATCACAGACCCAACATGAAAATTTCCTGAGGGAAGTACTGTGGCACATTATGCAACCGCATAATAGGTATGTGGACCGCAGACCGGTGGGAGAGTGTGGCAGAAATGCCCAGTTCCGGAGAGCCATTATGCGGTAAAGCTTGCGAACCGCATAAGCATTATTTGGTCGCATATACGATCGCAGATCTACATTCGAGGCTTTATTTTTCTGGTTTTATAAACCCAATCCCATACTTATAAAACAATTTTTGGGATCATTTTAGATGGTTCAAACATATATTTTAGAGAGAGGAAGGTGATCTAGAGTGAGAAAAGGAATTTCTAATTCATTTGTTCATCAATCTTTGCTCAAGACTAGAAGATTTCACAAGGGTAACTCACAAGGTCTTCAGCCAAAAAGGTAAGATTCTAGCCCTAGCCTTCAATTTCAAGATTTAACTGAAAATAGGTAATATCCAAGCAATTATTGGGTGTGGGAGTTGTTCATTATGCATACATGCACTATCTAGGGTAGTGGGATGATTGTTGAGCTCAATTGGGTAGACTTTATGAAATGAAATGGATGAATCCACCATAGGAAGACCTTGAAATCATAATGCACGCCCAGTGTTTGCTAAAATGCTCACATGAACAGGAAACATGAACTCCCTTTTAATTTATGTTCAATTTTGCTATATCTCTAAATAGATCACAATTGCTAGGATTTCCCGAACTGTGTAGTGTGTTAAGAAATTCTCAAAGCGAGGGATGTTGGCTAAATTGCTCTCTTGGAATTTAATTCTCATGATGTTCTTGTAATTCCCGAGTTGTCCTTTATGAATTGACTATTCTGAACAAGTTTGGTGTCGAAAGATGTATATATGAATATGTTTAAAATATGTTCCGGAATATTCTTTCCATATTATGTTATTCTTCATGAGCGTGTTCAAAGTATGAGTACGTAGTAAAATGTTGTGACTTCAAGTCAAGCCCAAATGAAAGTTATCATATCAAATTGTGTAGGAAATCACATGTGCCTAAGACCCTAAATTGCTCAAATGTGTGCTTAAAATCTTGAATAGAAATGTTTGTTGTAGACGATCCATGATGATGTTTGAAAGTGAAATAGTGAGCATGAAGTTTGAGGTTCAGTCTTTTAGGGTTGAACAATGTGTTGGGGAGTTGAAGAAATATTTTAGGTGCAGGGTGATTCTGTTATCCATTCTACGGACCGCACAACTATCGCAAACTTAAGTTGAAATCTGGGCAAATATTTGGACTATTATGCGGACGCATGATCATATCGTGGACCGCAAATCCGATCGCAGACCAGTGTGAAAATTTCAGGAGGGAAGTTCCGCGGCGTATTATGCGACCATAGAATAGGTCTGCGGATTGCAAACCAGTCGTAGAGTGAGGAAAAAATGCCCAGTTTTGGTGGGCCATTATGCGGTCCATTTTGCGGACCACAGAAGTGTTATGCGGTCGAATATGCGAACTCAAATCTGCATCGGGGCTTCATTTTTCTGGTTTTATAAACCCGACACCATTCCTATGAACAATCATAGTGACCATTTTAGAAGGTTCAAACATATATTTTAGAGAGAGAAAGGTAGTATAGAGTGATAAAAGGAATTTCTAAGTCATTTATTCATCAATCTTTTCTCAAGACTAGAAGATTTCACAAGGGTAACTCACAAGGTCTTCAACCAAAAAGGTAAGATTCTAGCCCTAGCCTTCAATTTCAAAATTTAACTGAAAATAGGTAATATCCAAGCAATTATTGGGTGTGGGAGTTGTTCATTATGCATACATGTACTATCTAGGGTAGTGGGATGATTGTTGTGCTCAATTGGGTAGACTTTATGAAATGAATCCACCATAGGAAGACCTTGAAATCATAATGCACGCCCAATGTTTGCTAAAATGCTCACATGAATAGGAAACATGAATTCCTTCCTAATTTATGTTCAATTTTGCTATATCTCTAAATAGATCAAAATTGCTAGGATTTCCCGAACTGTGTAGTGTGTTAAGAAAATCTCAAAGCGAGGTATGTTGGCTAAATTGCTCTCTTGGAATTTAATTCTCACGATGTTCTTGTAAGTCCCGAGTTGTCCTTTATGAATTGACTATTCTGAATAAGTTTGGTGTCGAAAGATGTACATATGAATATGTTCAAAATGTGTTCCGAAATATTATTAAAATATTATGTTATTCTTCGGGAGCGTGTTCAAAGTAAGAGTATGTAGTAAAATATTATGACATCAAGTCAAGCCCAAATGAAAGTTATCATATCAAAATTGTGTAGGAAATCACACGTTCCTAAGACCCGAAATTGCTCAAATGTATGCTTAAAGTCTTGAATAGAAATGTTTGTTGTTGACGATTCGTGATGATGTTTGAAAGTAAAATAATGAGCATAAAGTATGAGGTTCATTTTTTTTGGGTTAAACAGTACGTTAGGGAGTGGAAGGAAATTGTTTGGAAGGGCAGAGTGTTTCTGCGATCCATTCTGTGGTCGCAGAATTGATCTGCGGACCGCAGATCTGTCGCAGACTGGAGACAAAATCTAGGAAAACTTTTGGACCATTATGCAGTCCATTATGCAGCTACATAATTATTTTGTGGGCTGCACTACCCATCACAGACCCAACATGAAAATTTCCTGAGGGAAGTACTGTGGCACATTATGCAACCGCATAATAGGTATGTGGACCGCAGACCGGTGGGAGAGTGTGGCAGAAATGCCCAGTTCCGGAGAGCCATTATGCGGTACAGTTTGCGAACCGCATAAGCATTATTTGGTCGCATATGCGATCGCAGATCTGCATTCGAGGCTTTATTTTTCTGGTTTTATAAAGCCAATCCCATACTTATAAAACAATTTTAGGGATCAATTTAGATGGTTCAAACATATATTTTAGAGAGAGGAAGGTGATCTAGGGTGAGAAAAGAAATTTCTAATTCATTTGTTCATCAATCTTTGCTCAAGACTAGAAGATTTCACAAGGGTAACTCACAAGGTCTTCAGCCAAAAAGGTAAGATTCTAGCCCTAGCCTTCAATTTCAAGATTTAACTGAAAATAGGTAATATCCAAGCAATTATTGGGTGTGGGAGTTGTTCATTATGCATACATGCACTATCTAGGGTAGTGGGTTGATTGTTGACTCAATTGGGAAGACTTTGGGAAATGAAATGGAGGAATCCACCATAGGAAGACCTGGAAATCATAATGCACGCCCAATGTTTGCTAAAATGCTCACATGAACAGGAAACATGAACTCCTTCCTAATTTATGTTCAATTTTACTATATCTCTAAATAGATCAAAATTGCTAGGATTTCCCGAACTGTGTAGTGTGTTAAGAAAATCTCAAAGCGAGGTATGTTGGCTAAATTGCTCTCTTGGAATTTAATTCTCACGATGTTCTTGTAAGTCCCGAGTTGTCCTTTATGAATTGACTATTCTGAATAAGTTTGGTGTCGAAAGATGTACATATGAATATGTTCAAAATGTGTTCCGGAATATTATTAAAATATTATGTTATTCTTCGGGAGCGTGTTCAAAGTAAGAGTATGTAGTAAAATGTTATGACATCAAGTCAAGCCCAAATGAAAGTTATCATATCAAAATTGTGTAGGAAATCACACGTTCTTAAGACCCTAAATTGCTCAAATGTATGCTTAAAGTCTTGAATAGAAATGTTTGTTGTTGACGATTCATGATGATGTTTGAAAGTAAAATAGTGAGCATAAAGTATGAGGTTCGTTCTTTTTGGGTTAAACAGTACGTTAGGGAGTTGAAGGAAATTGTTTGGAAGGGCAGGGTGTTTCTGCGATCCATTCTGTGGTCGCAGAATTGATCTGCGGACCGCAGATCTGTCGCAGACTGGAGACGAAATCTAGGCAAACTTTTGGACCATTATGCAATCCATTATGCAGCCACATAATCATTTTGCGGGCTGCATTACCCATCACAGACCCAACATGAAAATTTCTTGAGGGAAGTACTGTGGCACATTATGCAACCGCATAATAGGTATGTGGACCGCAGACCGGTGGGAGAGTGTGGCAGAAATGCCCAGTTCCGGAGAGCCATTATGCGGTACAGCTTGCGAAACGCATAAGCATTATTTGGTCGCATATGCGATCGCAGATCTGCGTTCGAGGCTTTATTTTTCTGGTTTTATAAACCCAATCCCATACTTATAAAACAATTTTAGGGATCATTTTAGATGGTTCAAACATATATTTTAGAGAGAGGAAGGTGATATAGAGTGAGAAAAGGAATTTCTAATTCATTTGTTCATCAACCTTTGCTCAAGACTAGAAGATTTCACAAGGGTAACTCACAAGGTCTTCAGCCAAAAAGGTAAGATTCTAGCCCTAGCCTTCAATTTAAAGATTTAACTGAAAATAGGTAATATCCAAGCAATTATTGGGTGTGAGAGTTGTTCATTATGCATACATGCACTATCTAGGTTAGTGGGATGATTGTTGAGCTCAATTGGGTAGACTTTATGAAATGAAATGGATGAATCAACCATAGGAAGACCTTGAAATCATAATGCACGCCCAGTGTTTGCTAAAAAGCTCACATGAACAGGAAACATGAACTCCCTTTTAATTTATGTTCAATTTTGCTATATCTCTAAATAGATCAAAATTGCTAGAATTTCCCGAACTGTGTAGTGTGTTAAGAAATTCTCAAAGCGAGGTATGTTGGCTAAATTGCTCTCTTGGAATTTAATTCTCATGATGTTCTTGTAAGTCCCGAGTTGTCCTTTATGAATTGACTATTCTGAACAAGTTTGGTGTCGAAAGATGTATATATGAATATGTTCAAAATATATTCCGGAATATTCTTACGATATTATGTTATTCTTCATGAGCGTGTTCAAAGAATGAGTACGTAGTAAAATGTTGTGACTTCAAGTCAAGCCCAAATGAAAGTTATCATATCAAATTGTGTAGGAAATCACACATGCCTAAGACCCTAAATTGCTCAAATGTGTGCTTAAAATCTTGAATAGAAATGTTTGTTGTAGACGATCCATGATGATGTTTGAAAGTGAAAAAGTGAGCATGAAGTTTGAGGTTCAGTCTTTTAGGGTTGAACAATGTGTTGGGGAGTTGAAGAAATATTTTAGGTGCAGGGTGATTCTGTTATCCATTCTACGGACCGCACAACTATCGCAAACTTAAGTTGAAATCTGGGCAAATATTTGGACTATTATGCGGACGCATAATCATATCGTGGGCCGCAAATCCGATCGCAGACCAGTGTGAAAATTTCAGGAGGGAAGTTCCGCGGCGTATTATGCGACCATAGAATAGGTCTGCGGATTGCAAACCAGTCGCAGAGTGAGGAAAAAATGCCCAGTTTTGGTGGGCCATTATGCGGTCCATTTTGCGGACCACAGAAGTGTTATGCGGTCGAATATGCGAATTCAAATCTGCATCGGGGCTTCATTTTTCTGGTTTTATAAACCCGACACCATTCCTATGAACAATCATAGTGACCATTTTAGAAGGTTCAAACATATATTTTAGAGAGAGAAAGGTAATATATAGTAATAAAAGGAATTTCTAAGTCATTTATTCATCAATCTTTTCTCAAGACTAGAAGATTTCACAAGGGTAACTCACAAGGTCTTCAACCAAAAAGGTAAGATTCTAGCCCTAGCCTTCAATTTCAAAATTTAACTGAAAATAGGTAATATCCAAGCAATTATTGGGTGTGGGAGTTGTTCATTATGCATACATGTACTATCTAGGGTAGTGGGATGATTGTTGTGCTCAATTGGGTAGACTTTATTAAATGAATCTACCATAGGAAGACCTTGAAATCATAATGCACACCCAATGTTTGCTAAAATGCTCACATGAACAGGAAACATGAACTCCTTCCTAATTTATGTTCAATTTTGCTATATCTCTAAATAGATCAAAATTGCTAGGATTTCCCGAACTGTGTAGTGTGTTAAGAAAATCTCAAAGCGAGGTATGTTGGCTAAATTGCTCTCTTGGAATTTAATTCTCACGATGTTCTTGTAAGTCCCGAGTTGTCCTTTATGAATTGACTATTCTGAATAAGTTCGGTGTCGAAAGATGTACATATGAATATGTTCAAAATGTGTTCCGAAATATTATTAAAATATTATGTTATTCTTCGGGAGCGTGTTCAAAGTAAGAGTATGTAGTAAAATGTTATGATATCAAGTCAAGCCCAAATGAAAGTTATCATATCAAAATTGTGTAGGGAATCACACGTTCCTAAGACCCTAAATTGCTCAAATGTATGCTTAAAGTCTTGAATAGAAATGTTTGTTGTTGACGATTCGTGATGATGTTTGAAAGTAAAATAGTGAGCATAAAGTATGAGGTTCATTCTTTTTGGGTTAAACAGTACGTTAGGGAGTTGAAGGAAAATGTTTGGAAGGGCAGGGTGTTTCTGTGATCCATTCTGTGGTCGCAGAATTGATCTGCGGACCGCAGATCTGTCGCAGACTGGAGACGAAATCTAGGAAAACTTTTGGACCATTATGTAGTCCATTATGCAGCCACATAATCATTTTGCGGGCTGCACTACCCATCACAGACCCAACATGAAAATTTCCTGAGGGAAGTACTGTGGCATATTATGCAACCGCATAATAGGTATGTGGACCGCAGACCGGTGGGAGAGTGTGGCAGAAATGCCCAGTTCCGGAGAGCCATTATGCGGTACAGTTTGCGAACCGCATAAGCATTATTTGGTCGCATATGCGATCGCAGATCTGCATTCGAGGCTTTATTTTTCTGGTTTTATAAACCCAATCCCATACTTATAAAACAATTTTAGGGATCATTTTAGATGGTTCAAACATATATTTTAGAGAGAGGAAGGTGATCTAGAGTGAGAAAAGGAATTTCTAATTCATTTGTTCATCAATCTTTGCTCAAGACTAGAAGATTTCACAAGGGTAACTCACAAGGTCTTCAGCCAAAAAGGTAAGATTCTAGCCCTAGCCTTCAATTTCAAGATTTAACTGAAAATAGGTAATATCCAAGCAATTATTGGGTGTGGGAGTTGTTCATTATGCATACATGCACCATCTAGGGTAGTGGGATGATTATTGAGCTCAATTGGGTAGACTTTATGAAATGAAATGGATGAATCCACCATAGGAAGACCTTGAAATCATAATGCACGCCCAGTGTTTGCTAAAATGCTCACATGAACAGGAAACATGAACTCCCTTTTAATTTATGTTCAATTTTGCTATATCTCTAAATAGATCAAAATTGCTAGGATTTCCCGAACTGTGTAGTGTGTTAAGAAATTCTCAAAGCGAGGTATGTTGGATAAATTGCTCTCTTGGAATTTAATTCTCATGATGTTCTTGTAAGTCCTGAGTTGTCCTTTATGAATTGACTATTCTGAATAAGTTTGGTGTCGAAAGATGTATATATGAATATGTTCAAAATGTGTTCCGGAATATTCTTACCATATTATGTTATTGTTTGAGACCGTGTTCAGAGTATGAGTATGTAGTAAAATGTTGTGACTTCAAGTCAAGCCCAAATGAAAGTTATCATATCAAAATTGTGTAGGAAATCACATGTTCCTAAGACTCTAAATTGCTCAAATGTGTGCTTAAAGTCTTGAATAGAAATCTTTGTTGTTGACAATCCGTGATGATGTTTGAAAGTAAAATAGTGAGCATAAAGTATGAGGTTCGTACTTTTTGGGTAAAACAGTACGTTAGGGAGTTGAAGAAAATTGTTTGGAAGTGCAGGGTGTTTTTGCGATCCATTCTGCGGTCGCAGAATTGATCTGCGGACCGTAGATATGTCTTAGTCTGGAGCCGAAATCTGGGCAAATTTTTGGACCATTATGCAGTACATTATGCAGCCACATAATTATTTTGCGGGCTGCACTACCCATCGCAGACCCAACGTGAAAAATTCCTGAGGGAAGTTCTGTGGCACATTATGCAACAGCGGAATAGGTATGCGGACTGCAGACCGGTGGGAGAGTGAGGCAGAAATGCCCAGTTCCGGAGGGCCATTATGCGGTACAGTTTGCAGACCGCATAAGCATTAATTGGTCGCATATGCGATCGCAAATATGCATCGAGGCTTCATTTTTCTGGTTTTATAAACCCAATCCCATACTTATAAAACAATCTTAGGGATCATTTTAGATGGTTCAAACATATATTTTAGAGACAGGAAGGTCATCTAGAGTGAGAAAAGGAATTTCTAAGTCATTTGTTCATCAATCTTTGCTCAAGACTAGAAGATTTCACATGGGTAACTCACAAGGTCTTCAACCAAAAAGGTAAGATTCTAGCCCTAGCCTTTAATTTCAAGATTTAACTAAAAATAGAAAATAGCCAAGAAATTATTGGGTATGGGAGTTGTTCATTATGCATACATGTACTATCTAGGGTAGTGGAATGATTGTTGAGCTCAATTGGGTAGACTTTGGGAAATGAAATGGAGGAATCCACCATTGGAAGACCTTAAAATCATAATGCACACCCAATTTTTGCTAAAATGCTCACATGAACAGGAAACATGATTTCCTTCCTAATTTATGTTCCATTTTGCTATATCTCTAAATATATCAAAATTGCTAGGATTTCCCGAACTGTGTAGTGTGTTAAAAAAATCTCAAAGCGAGGTATGTTGGCTAAATTTCTCTCTTGGAATTTAATTCTCACGATGTTCTTGTAAGTCCCGAGTTGTCCTTTTATGAACTAACTATTCTGAATAAGTTTGGGGTCGAAAGATGTATATATGAATATGTTCAAAATGTGTTCCGGAATATTCTTATCATATTAAGTTATTTTTCGGAAGCATGTTCAAAGTATGAGTATGTAGTAAAATGTTGTGACTTCAAGTCAAGCCCAAATGAAAGTTATCATATCAAAATTGTGTAGGAAATCATAAGTTCCTAGGACCCTAAATTGCTCAAATGTGTGCTTAAAGTCTTGAATCGAAATGTTTGTTGTCGACGATCCGTGATGATGTTTGAAAGTAAAATAGTGAGCATAAATTATGAGTTTCGTACTTTTTGGGTTATACAATACGTTAGGGAGTTGAAGAAAATTGTTTGGAAGTGCAGGGTGTTTTTGCGGTCAATTTTGCGGTCGCAGAATTGATCTGCGGACTGCAGATATGTCGTAGACTGGAGCCAAAATCTGGGCAAATTTTTGGACCATTATGCAGTTCATTATGCAGCCACATAATCATTTTGCGGGCTGCACTACCCATCACAGACCTAACGTGAAAATTTCCTGAGGGAAGTTCTTCGGCTCATTATGCAACCGCAGACCGGTGGGAGAGTGAGGCAGAAATGCCCAGTTCCGGAGGGCCATTATGCGGTATAGTTTGCGAATGGCATAAGCAATATTTGGTCGCATATGCGATCGCAGATCTGCATCGAGGCTTCATTTTTTTGGTTTAATAAACCCAATCCCATACTTATAAAACAATCTTAGGGATCATTTTAGATGATTCAAACATATATTTTAGAGAGAGGAAGGTCATCTAGTGTGAGAAAAGGAATTTCTAAGTCATTTGTTCATCAATCTTTGCTCAAGACTAGAAGATTTCACAAGGGTAACTCACAAGGTCTTCAACCAAAAAGGTAAGATTCTAGCCCTAGCCTTTAATTTCAAGATTTAACTAAAAATAGGTAAAAGCCAAGAAATTATTGGGTATGGGAGTTGTTCATTATGCATACATGTACTATCTAAGGTAGAGGGATGATTGTTGAGCTCAATTGGGTAGACTTTATGAAATGAAATGGAGGAATCCATCATAGGAAGACCTTGAAATCATAATGCACGCCCAATGTTTACTAAAATGCTCACATGAACAGGATTTCCCGAACTGTGTAGTGTGTTAAGAAAATCTCAAAGCAAGGTATGTTGGCTAAATTTCTCTCTTGAAATTTAATTCTCACGATGTTCTTGTAAGTCCCGAGTTGTCCTTTATGAATTGACTATTCTGAATAAGTTTGGTGTCGAAAGATGTATATATGGATATGTTCAAAATGTGTTCCGGAATATTCTTACCATATTATGCTATTTTTCGGAAGCGTGTTCAAAGTATGAGTATGTAGTAAAATGTTATGGCTTCAAGTCAAGCCCAAATGAAAGTTATCATACCAAAATTGTGTAGGAAATCGCATGTTCCGAAGACCCTAAATTGCTCAAATGTGTGCTTAAAGTCTTGAATAGAAATGTTTGTTGTTGACGATCTGTGATGATGTTTGAAAGTAAAATAGTGAGCATAACGTATGAGGTTCGTACTTTTTGGGTTAAACAATACGTTAGGGAGTTAAGAAAATTATTTGGAAGTGTAGGGTATTTTTGTGGTCCATTCTGCGGTCGCAGAATTGATCTTCGGACCACAGATATGTTGCAGAATGGAGCTGAAATCTGGGCAAATTTTTGGACCATTATGCAGTCCATTATGCAGCCACATAATCATTTTGCGGGCTGTACTATGCATCGCAGACCCAACGTGAAACTTTCCTGAGGGAAGTTCTGTGCCGCATTTTGCAACCGCAGAATAGGTATGCGGACCGCAGACCGGTGGGAGAGTGAGGCAGAAATGCCGAGTTAGGGAGGGTCATTATGCGGTACAGTTTGCAGACCGCATAAGCATTGTTTGGTCGCATATGCGATCGCAGATCTACATCGAGACTTCATTTTTCTGGTTTTATAAACCCAATCCCATACTTATAAAACAATCTTAGGGGTTATTTTAGATGGTTCAAACATATATTTTAGAGAGAGGAAGGTCATCTAGAGTGAGAAAAGGAATTTTAAGTCATTTGTTCATCAATCTTTGCTCAAGACTAGAAGATTTTACAAGGGTAACTCACAAGGTCTTCAACCAAAAAGGTAAGATTCTAGCCTTAGCCTTTAATTGCAAGATTTAACTAAAAATAGGTAATAGCCTAGAAATTATTGGGTGTGGGAGTTGTTCATTATGCATACATGTACTATCTAGGGTAGTGGGATGATTGTTGAGCTCAATTGGGTAGACTTTGGGAAATAAAATGGAGGAATCCACCATAGGAAGGCCTTGAAATCGTAATGCACGCCCAATGTTTGCTAAAATGCTCACATGAACAGGAAACATGAACTCTTTCGTAATTTATGTTCAATTTTGCTATATCTCTAAATAGATCAAAATTGCTAGGATTTCCCGAACTGTGTAGTGTGTTAAGAAAATCTCAAAGCGAGGTATGTTGGCTAAATTTTTCTCTTGGAATTTAATTCTCACGATGTTCTTGTAAGTCCCGAGTTGTCCTTTTATGAATTGACTATTCCAAATAAGTTTGGTGTCGAAAGATGTATATATAAATATGTTCAAAATGTGTTACGGAATATTCTTACCATATTATGCTATTTTTCGGAAGCGTGTTCAAAGTATGAGTATGTAGTAAAATGTTGTGACTTCAAGTCAAGCCTAAATAAAAGTTATCATATCAAAATTGTGTAGTAAATCACATGACCTTAAATTGCTCAAATGTGTGCTTAAAGTCTTGAATCGAAATGTTTGTTGTTGACGATCCGTGATGATGTTTGAAAGTAAAATAGTGAGCATAAAGTTTGAGGTTCGTACTTTTTGGGTTAAACAATACGCTAGGGAGTTGAAGAAAATTGTTTGGAAGTGCAGGGTGTTTTTGCGGTCAATTCTGCGGTCGCAGAATTGATCTGCGGACCGCAGATATGTCGTAGATTAGAGCCGAAATCTGGGCAAATTTTTGGACCATTATGCAGTTCATTATGCAGCCACATAATCATTTTGCGGGCTGCACTAACCATCGCAGACCCAACGTGAAAATTTCCTGAGGGAAGTTCTGTGGCTCATTATGCAACTGCAGAATAGGTATGCGGACCGCAGACCGGTGGGAGATTGAGGCAGAAATGCCCAGTTCCGGAGGGCCATTATGCAGTACAGTTTGCGGACGGCATAAGCATTATTTGGTTGCATATGCGATCGCAGATCTGCATCGAGGCTTCATTTTTCTGGTTTTATAAACCCAATCCCATACTTATAAAACAATCTTAGGGATCATTTTAGATGGTTCAAACATATATTTTAGAGAGAGGAAGGTCATCTAGAGTGAGAAAAGGAATTTTTAAGTCATTTGTTCATCAATCTTTGCTCAAGACTAGAAGATTTCACTAGGGTAACTCACAAGGTATTCAACCAAAAAGGTAAGATTCTAGCCCTAGCCTTTAATTTCAAGATTTAACTAAAATTAGGTAATAGCCAAGAAATTATTGGGTGTGGGAGTTGTTCATTATGCATACATGTACTATCTAGGGTAGTGGTATGATTGTTGAGGTTAATTGGGTAGACTTTGGGAAATGAAATGGAGGAATCCACCATAGAAAGACCTTGAAATCATAATGCACGCCCAATGTTTGCTAAACTGCTCACATGAACAGGAAACATGAACTCCTTCCTAATTTATGTTCAATTTTGCTATATCTCTAAATATATCAAAATTGCTAGGATTTTCCGAACTGTGTAGTGTGTTAAGAAAATCTCAAAGCGAGGTATGTTGGCTAAATTTCTCTCTTGGAATTTAATTCTCACGATGTTCTTGTAAGTCTCGAGTTGTCCTTTTATGAATTGACTATTCTGAATAAGTTTTGTGTCGAAAGATGTATATATGAATATGTTCAAAATGTGTTCCGTTATATTCTTACCATATTATGTTATTTTTCGGAAGCGTGTTCAAAGTATGAGTATGTAGTAAAATGTTGTGACTTCAAGTCAAGCCCAAATGAAAGTTATCATATCAAAATTGTGTAGGAAATCACAAGTTCCTAAGACCCTAAATTGCTCAAATGTGTGCTTAAAGTCTTGAATCGAAATGTTTGTTGTTGACGATCCGTGATGATGTTTGAAAGTAAAATAGTGAGCATAAAGTATGAGGTTCGCACTTTTTCGGTTAAACAATACGTTAGGGAGTTGAAGAAAATTGTTTGGAAGTGCAGGGTATTTTTGCGGTCCATTCTGCGGTCACAGAATTGATCTGCGAACCGCAGATATGTCGTAGACTGGAGCCGAAATCTGGGAAATTTTTTGGATCATTATGCTATCCATTATGCAGCCACATAATCATTTTGCGGGCTGCACTATCCATCGCAGACCCAACGTGAAAATTTCCTGAGGGAAGTTCTGTGGTGCATTATGCAACCGCATAATAGGTATGCGGACCGCAGACCGGTGGGAGAGTGAGGCAGAAATGCCCAGTTCTGGAGGGCCATTATGCGGTACAGTTTGCGGACCGCATAAGCATTATTTGGTCGCATATGCGATCGCAGATCTATATCTAGACTTCATTTTTCTGGTTTTATAAACCCAATCTCATACTTATAAAACAATCTTAGTGATCATTTTAGATGGTTCAAACATATATTTTAGAGAGAGGAAGGTGATCTAGAGTGAGAAAAGGAATATTTAAGTCATTTGTTCATCAATCATTGCTCAAGACTAGAAGATTTCACAAGGGTAACTCACAAGGTCTTCAACCAAAAAGGTAATATTCTAGCCCTAGCCTTTAATTTCAAGATTTACCTAAAAATAGGTAATAGCCAAGAAATTATTGGGTATGGGAGTTGTTCATTATGCATACATGTACTATCTAGGGTAGTGGGATGATTGTTGAGCCCAATTGGGTAGACTTTGGGAAATAAAATGTAGGAATCCACCATAGGAAGACCTTGAAATCGTAATGCACGCCCAATGTTTGCTAAAATGCTCACATGAACAGGAAACATGAACTCCTTCCTAATTTATGTTCAATTTTACTATATCTCTAAATAGATCAAAATTCCTAGGATTTCCCGATATGTGTAGTGTGTTAAGAAAATCTCAAAGCGAGGTATGTTGGCTAAATTTCTCTCTTGGAATTATTTCTCACGATGTTCTTGTAAGTCCCGAGTTGTCCTTTTATGAATTGACTATTCTGAATAAGTTTTGTGTCGAAAGATGTATATATGAATATGTTCAAAATGTGTTCCGAAATATTCTTACCATATTATGCTATTTTTCGGAAGCGTGTTCAAAGTATGAGTATGTAGTAAAATGTTGTGACTTCAAGTCAAGCCCAAATAAAAGTTATCATATCAAAATTGTGTAGGAAATCACATGTTCCTAAGACCCTAAATTGTTCAAATGTGTGCTTAAAGTCTTGAATAGAAATGTTTGTTGTTGACGATCCGTGATGATGTTTGAAAGTAAAATAGTGAGCATAAAGTATGAGGTTCGTACTTTTTGGGTAAAACAATACGTTAGGGAGTTGAAGAAAATTGTTTGGAAGTGCAGGGTGTTTTTGCGGTCCATTCTGCGGTTGCAGAATTGAACTGCGGACCGCAAATATGTCATAGACTGGAGCCAAAATCTGGGCAAATTTTTGGACCATTATGCAGTTCATTATGCAGCCACATAATCATTTTGCGTGCTGCACTACCCATCACAGACCCAACGTGAAAATTTCTTGAGGGAAGTTCTGTGGCTCATTATGCAACCGCATAATAGGTATGCCGACCGCAGACCGGTGGGAGAGTGAGGCAAAAATGCCCAGTTCCGGAGGGCCATTATGCGATACAGTTTGCAGACGGCATAAGCATTATTTGGTCGCATATGCGATCGCAGATGTGCATCGAGGCTTCATTTTTTTAGTTTTATAAACCCAATCCCATACTTATAAAACAATTTTAGGGATCATTTTAGATGGTTCAAACATATATTTTAGAGAGAGGAAGGTGATCTAGAGTGAGAAAAGGAATATTTAAGTCATTTGTTCATCAATCTTTGCTCAAGACTAGAAGATTTCACAAGGGTAACTCACAAGGTCTTCAACCAAAAAGGTAATATTCTAGCCCTAGCCTTTAATTTCAAGATTTACCTAAAAATAGGTAATAGCCAAGAAATTATTGGGTGTGGGAGTTGTTCATTATGCATACATGTACTATCTAGGGTAGTGGGATGATTGTTGAGCCCAATTGGGTAGACTTTGGGAAATAAAATGTAGGAATCCACCATAGGAAGACCTTGAAATCGTAATGCACGCCCAATGTTTGCTAAAATGCTCACATGAACAGGAAACATGAACTCCTTCCTAATTTATGTTCAATTTTACTATATCTCTAAATAGATCAAAATTCCTAGGATTTCTCGAACTGTGTAGTGTGTTAAGAAAATCTCAAAGCGAGGTATGTTGGCTAAATTTCTCTCTTGGAATTATTTCTCACGATGTTCTTGTAAGTCCCGAGTTGTCCTTTTATGAATTGACTATTCTGAATAAGTTTTGTGTCGAAAGATGTATATATGAATATGTTCAAAATGTGTTCCGAAATATTCTTACCATATTATGCTATTTTTCGGAAGCGTGTTCAAAGTATGAGTATGTAGTAAAATGTTGTGACTTCAAGTCAAGCCCAAATAAAAGTTATCATATCAAAATTGTGTAGGAAATCACATGTTCCTAAGACCCTAAATTGTTCAAATGTGTGCTTAAAGTCTTGAATAGAAATGTTTGTTGTTGACGATCCGTGATGATGTTTGAAAGTAAAATAGTGAGCATAAAGTATGAGGTTCGTACTTTTTGGGTAAAACAATACGTTAGGGAGTTGAAGAAAATTGTTTGGAAGTGCAGGGTGTTTTTGCGATCCATTCTGCGGTTGCAGAATTGAACTGCGGACCGCAAATATGTCGTAGACTGGAGCCAAAATCTGGGCAAATTTTTGGACCATTATGCAGTTCATTATGCAGCCACATAATCATTTTGCGTGCTGCACTACCCATCACAGACCCAACGTGAAAATTTCTTGAGGGAAGTTCTGTGGCTCATTATGCAACCGCATAATAGGTATGCCGACCGCAGACCGGTGGGAGAGTGAGGCAAAAATGCCCAGTTCCGGAGGGCCATTATGCGATACAGTTTGCAGACGGCATAAGCATTATTTGGTCGCATATGCGATCGCAGATGTGTATCGAGGCTTCATTTTTTTAGTTTTATAAACCCAATCCCATACTTATAAAACAATCTTAGGGATCATTTTAGATGGTTCAAACATATATTTTAGAGAGAGGAAGGTCATCTAGAGTGAGAAAAGGAATTTTTAAGTCATTTGTTCATCAATCTTTGCTCAAGACTAGAAGATTTCACAAGGGTGACTCACAAGGTCTTCAACCAAAAAGGTAAGATTCTAGCCCTAGCCTGTAATTTCAAGATTTAAATAAAAATAGGTAATAGCCAAGAAATTATCGGGTGTGGGAGTTGTTCATTATGCATACATGTACTATCTAGGGTAGTGGGATGATTGTTGAGCTCAATTGGGTAGACTTTGGGAAATGAAATGGAGGAATCCACCATAGGAAGACCTGGAAATCATAATGCACGCCCAATGTTTGCTAAAATGCTCACATGAAAAGGAAACATGAACTCCTTCCTAATTTATGTTCAATTTTGCTATATCTCTAAATATATCAAAATTGCTAGGATTTCCCGAACTGTGTAGTGTGTTAAGAAAATGTCAAAGCGAGGTATGTTGGCTAAATTTCTCTCTTGGAATTTAATTCTCACGATGTTCTTGTAAGTCCCGAGTTGTCCTTTTATAAATTGACTATTCTGAATAAGTTTGGTGTCGACAGATGTATATATGAATATGTTCAAAATGTGTTCCGGAATATTCTTACCATATTATGTTATTTTCGGAAGCGTGTTCAAAGTATAAGTATGTAGTAAAATGTTGTGACTTCAAGTCAAGCCCAAATGAAAGTTATCATATCAAAATTGTGTAGGAAATCACATGTTCCTAAGACCCTAAATTGCTCAAATGTGTGCTTAAAGTCTTGAATAGAAATTTTTGTTGTTGACGATCCGTGATGATGTTTGAAAGTAAAATAGTGAGCATAAAGTATGAGGTTCGTACTTTTTGGGTTAAACAATACGTTAGGGAGTTGAAGAAAATTGTTTGGAAGTGCAGGGTGTTTTTGCGGTCCATTCTGCGGTCGCAGAATTAATCTGCGGACCGCAGATTTGTTTTAGACTGGAGCCGAAATCTGGGCAAATTTTTGGACCATTATGCAGTTCATTATGCAGCCACATAATCATTTTGCGGGTTGCACTACCCATCGCAGACCCAATGTAAAAATTTCCTGAGGGAAGTTTTGTGGCTCATTATGCAACCGCAGAATAGGTATGCGGACCGCAGACCGGTAGGAGAGTGAGGCAGAAATGCCCAGTTCCGGAGGGCCATTATGCGGTACAGTTTGAGGATGGCATAAGCATTATTTGGTCGTATATGCAATCGCAGATCTGCATCAAGGCTTCATTTTTCTGGTTTTATAAACCCAATCCCATACTTATAAAACAATCTTAGGGATCATTTTAGATGGTTCAAACATATATATTAGAGAGAGCAAGGTCATCTAGAGTGAGAAAAGGAATTTTTAAGTCGTTTGTTCATCAATCTTTGCTCAAGACTAGAAGATTTCACAAGGGTAACTCACAAGGTCTTCAACCAAAAAGGTAAGATTCTAGCCCTAGCCTTTAATTTAAAGATTTAACTAAAAATAGGTAATAGCCAACAATTTATTGGGTGTGGGAGTTGTTCATTATGCATACATGTACTATCTAGGGTAGTGGGATGATTGTTGAGCCCAATTGGGTAGACTTTGGGAAATGAAATGGAGGAATCCACCATAGGAAGACCTTGAAATCATAATGCACGCCCAATGTTTTCTAAAATGCTCACATGAACAGGAAACATGAACTCCTTCCTAATTTATGTTCAATTTTGCTATATCTCTAAATAGATCAAAATTGCTAGGATTTCCCGAAGTGTGTAGTGTGTTAAAAAAATCTCAAAGCGAGGTATGTTGGCTAAATTTCTCTCTTGGAATTTAATTTTCACGATGTTCTTGTATGTCCCGAGTTGTGCTTTTATTAATTGACTATTCTAAATAAGTTTGGTGTCGAAAGATGTATATATGAATATGTTCAAAATGTGTTCCGGAATATTCTTACCATATTATGTTTTTTTTCAAAAGCGTGTTCAAAATATGAGTATATAGTAAAATGTTGTGACTTCAAGTCAAGCCCAAATACAAGTTATCATATCAAAAATGTATAGAAAATCACATATTTCTAAGACCCTAAATTGCTCAAATATGTGCTTAAAGTCTTGAATAGAAATGTTTGTTGTTGACGATCCGTGATGATGTTTGAAAGTAAAATAGTGAGCATAAAGTATGAGGTTCGTACTTTTTGGGTTAAACAATACGTTAGGGAGTTGAAAAAATTGTTTGGAAATGCAGGGTGTTTTTGCGGTCCATTCTGCGGTCGCAGAATTGATCTGCGGACCGCAGATATGTCGCAGACTGGAGCCAAAATCTAGGCAAATTTTTGGACCGTTATGCAGTCCATTATGCAGCCACATAATCATTTTGCGGGCTGCACTACCCATCGCACACCCAACGTGAAAATTTCGTGAGGGAAGTTCTGTGGCATATTATGCAACCGCAGAATAGGTATGCGGACCGCAGACCGGTGGGAGAGTGAGGTAGAAACGCCCAATTCATGAGGACCATTATGCGGTACAGTTTGCGGACCGCATAAGCATTATTTGGTAGCATATGCGATCGCAGATTTGCATCGAGGCTTCATTTTTTTGGTTATATAAACCCAATCCCATACTTTTAAAACAATCTTAGGGATCATTTTAGATGGTTCAAACATATATTTTAGAGATTGGAAGGTGATATAGAGTGAGAAAAGGAATTTCTAAGTTATTTGTTCATCAATCTTTGCTCAAGACTAGAAGATTTCACAAGGGTAACTCAAGCAATATTAACTGAAAATATGTAATAGCCAAGCAATTATTTTGGTGTGGGAGTTGTTCCTTCTGCATACATGTACTATCTAGGGTAGTGAGATGATTGTTGAGCTCAATTGGGTAGACCTTATGAAATGAAATGGAGGAATCCACCATAGGAATACCTTGAAATCATAATGCACACCCAATGTTTGCTAAGATGCTCACATGAACGGGAAACATGAACTCCTTCCTAATTTATGTTCAATTTTGCTATATCTCTAAATAGATCAAAATTGTTAGGATTTCCCGAACTGTGTAGTGTGTTAAGAAAATCTCAAAGTGAGGTATGTTGGCTAAATTTCTCTCTGGGAATTTAATTCTCACGATGTTCTTGTATGTCCCGAGTTGTCCGTTATGAATTGACTATTCTGAATAAGTTTGGTGTCGAAAGATGTATATATGAATATGTTCAAAATGTGTTCCGAAATATTCTTACCATATTATGTTATTCTTCGGGAGCGTCTTCATATTATGAGTATGTAGTAAAATATTGTGTTTTCAAGTCAAGCCCAAATGAATGTTATCTTATCAAAATTGTGTAGGCAATCACATGTTCCTAAGACCCTAAATTGCTCAAATTTGTGCTTAAAGTCTTGAATAGAAATGTTTGTTTTTGACGATCCGTGATGATGTTTGAAAGTAAAATAGCGAGCATAAAGTATGAGGTTTCTACTTTTTGGGTTAAACAATACGTTAGGGAGTTGAAGAAAATTGTTTGGAAGTGCAGGGTGTTTTTGCGATCCATTCTATGGTTGCAGAATTGATCTGCGGACCGCAGATATGTCGCAGACTGGAGCCAAAATCTGGGCAAATGTTTTGACCATTATGCAGTCTATTATGCAGCCACATAATCATTTTGCGGGCTGCACTACCCATCGCAGACCCAACGGGAAAATTTCGTGAGGGAAGTTCTGTGGCGCATTATGCAACCGTAGAATAGGTATGCGGACCGCAGACTAGTGGGAGAGTGAGGCAGAAATGCCCAATTCCGAAGGGCCATTATGCGATACAGTTTGCGGACTGCATAAGCATTATTTGGTCGCATATGCGATCGCAGATCTGCTTCGAGGCTTTATTTTTCTTGTTATATAAACCCAATCCCATACTTATAAAACAATCTTAGGGATCATTTTAGATGGTTCAAACATATATTTTAGAGAGAGGAAGGTGATCTAGAGTGAGAAAAGGAATTTCTAAGTCATTTGTTCATTAATCTTTGCTCAAGACTAGAAGATTTCACATGGGTAACTCACCAGGTCTTCAACCAAAAAGGTAAGATTCCAGCCCTATCCTTCAATTTCAAGATTTAACTGAAAAAAGTTAATAACCAAGCAATTATTGGGTGTGGGAGTTGTTCATTATGCATACATGTACTATCTAGGGTAGTGGGATGATTGTTGAGCTCAATTGGGTAGACTTTATGAAATGCAGTGGAGGAATCCACCATAGGAAGACTTTGAAATCATAATGCACGTCCAATGTTTGCTAAAATGCTCATATGAACAGGAAACATGAACTCCTTCCTAATTTATGTTCAATTTTTCTATATCTCTAAATAGATCAAAATTGCTAGGATTTCCCGAACTGTGTAGTGTGTTAAGAAAATTTCAAAGTGAGGTATGTTGGCTAAATTTCTCTCTTAGAATTTAATTCTCACGATGTTCTTGTAAGTCCCGAGTTGTCCTTTATGAATTGACTATTCTGAATAAGTTTGGTGTCGAAAGATGTATATATGAATTTGTTCAAAATGTGTTCCGGAATATTCTTACCATATTATGTTATTCTTCGGGAGCGTATTCATAGTATGAGTATGTAGTAAAATGTTGTGACTTCAAGTCAAGCCCAAATGAAAGTTATCATATCAAAATTGTGTAGGAAATCACATGTTCCTAAGACCCTAAATTGCTCAAATGTGTGCTTAAAGTCTTGATTAGAAATGTTTGTTGTTGACGATCCGTGATGATGTTTGAAAGTAAAATAGTGAGCATGAAGTATGAGCTACAACCAATGTGCCAAGATTGATATTGCATTATGGCCAATGGTGCCAATAAAATGAATGACATGTAAAATAATATGAAATGAGTGGTAAATCCTTTTAATAATAAATGCCTTAGGAGTATCGTCTAGCCATAGAGTAAGGGTAGGTCAGAACAACATAACCCCGACATTACACCTGCCGGTGTAAGAGTGATTGAGGGGTAAATCCCCGTGTTAATTTGATGAGATTGTTTCCCCTTATATGGGATGAGATTATTCCTAGCAAGATGTGATGTGATGTCGACCCACAAGACATTATGGTGAGACGGCTTAGCCGATCGGGATGAGATTGGACACCATGCCACGCACATGGTGTTATTGTTAGTATATGTATCGGGGTGAGACGGCTTAGCCAGCCGGGCTGAGATCGGACTCCGTGCTAAAATACAGTGGTGTATCGATGCTAAAGATCTCCCTACTTAAACTTACTTGAAATTTACATTTCCTCTAACGTGACACCTTGATACTGTTTGAGTCTTTTAATCATTTCATGTTTTCTTCTCCGTTTACTATTACACGTTCTATTGAGAGGGTGTTTAGTTTTACATACTAGTACTATTCCATATGTACTAACGTCCCTTTTTTTTTAGGGCGCTGCATCTTTAATGGAGGCAGGTGGTTCCATTGCAGGTGGTATTGATTAGTGATAGCAGCACACCCTCTCCTCAGCTGACTCGGTGAGCCCCACTTCATTTCGGGGTCCTGTATCTCTTGTTCCATGTACATAGTGTTTTGAGGTATAGCTGGGGCCTTATTGCCGGCACTATCGTAGCCCTCTTTTGTTTCTGTTAGAGGCTCCATAGACATAGTGTGGGTTGTACCTTGTCTTTGGGAAGGTTAATCTAAAAATGTTGTAATCGTATCATTTGTTCCACTTTAACTATGATTGTACAGTGTATTGTTTTGGAGACTTGATAATATCGTAACTAATAGAAATGAACTGGTGATATTCACACGACCTCTTACTGTTTTATTAATGGAATGTATTCCTCTCTTTATTCATGGGTGATTTTGGTAGACATCATTGTGCAGGCTTGCTCAACCGGGGTAACTCCGTCGAGCACCGGTCGCTCTCCCTGTGGTCAGGGCGTGACATGAGAATAGCTCAACTGCATTTTGTCTTCCTTCTCGTAGAACAATAGCAAGGGATTGTTATGAAGTTTATGGTGAAAAAAAGCAAAATCTAAGATGTACTTTTAGTGAAGCACAACAAAAATATTGCCTCACAATAGACACATAGAGTTTATTGCAAAGAATAAATTATATGTGTTTGACACCGCACTTCATTGATACGGTTTGGAAGTTGCCCTATATCTAGTCATACGGGTGAATAGACGGCTAGAGCTATTTGAAATTTTTTGATTGAATGGAAATTAGACAAGATGTTCACTGTTACCGTGGACTATGCTTCATCAAATGATGTCATAGTCAAAGAATTGTCAAAAAAGTTAGATATGTGAAAAACAAATATAATAAGTTAAGCATCTTCATGTGAGATGCATGGCCCAAATACATAATCTAGTTGTGCAAGATGGTTTGAAATAAATTGAAGCTTCTGTCACATGTGTTAAAAAATACTATATTGTATGTGAGATTATTACTTGCAAGGACCTTAAAGTTTAAACAATGTTGTGCACATGTAAAGGTAGAATGTAGCAAAACATTGTGTTTCAATGTTCATACGAAGTGGAATTCCACGTATCTGATGTTGGATACACTGCAAAATATTGAAAAGGCCTTTGACAAATTTCATCTTTTTGATGATGGATTTTCTGTTTATCTTTGTTCTCATCTTTGTGAAGATGGTAGTAGTGCAGGTCCTTGTAATGACTCGATCAGTCATTTCGATCATTGGCATTCCGTTTGGTAGTTTGAGGTCTTGAATAGCTCGATTTGATGTATTACGACTTGCGTGGATGGTTGGTATTGATTTTCATTTCGATAGAGTAATTATCATTTTGGAAGCTTCAAGTTGGAAGGGTTGATGAAGGTTTGACTTTTGAGTAAACGATCTCGAATTCATGCTTTGATGGTTCCAATTGGTTCGTATGGTGATTTTGGACTTAGGCATATGTTCCGATTTGAATTCAGATATTGCTAGAAAATATTGGCTCTTTTTGTAGAAAGTTGGCAATTTTAAGGTGTAGAAATTTCATAAGTTTGACAATCAGTTGACTTTGTGTCTATCCAGTTAGTATTGTTATTTCGGAACTTGGAATAGGTCTATTTTGTCATTTGGAGCTTGTGTTAAAAGTTTAGCTTCATTCTGAGTTGATTTGGTATTACTGGACTCTTAGTTGTGAATATTTGATGTTTTTGAGTTTGATGGTTGCATGATGAGTTTTGGTGTTTAATTCTCGGTTTTGATGTGATTTGTGGCATTTTGAGTCTTTAGATAAGTATGCATTAGGTACCAGAACTTGTTGGTATGCTTCGATAGGTCCCAGGGGCCTCAGGTGTGAATCGGGGTAGTTTCAGACCATCTTTAGGCCCTTTTCTTTAAGGCCCCGTAAAAATTTTCCTAAAAAACCGGGGTTCTGTGATGCCGGAATAGGCGTAGAAGGAACATATTAGGCAGAAATAGGCATTTATGCGGCCCATTATGTAGCTACGGAATCCCTCTACGGACCGCATAATGGTCGCAGAGTGAGATAGTTTTTCTAGTCATTTTGATGTCATTTTTGCGGCCGATTATTCGACCGCATAACCATTTTGCGGGCCTCACCCTGATCGCATATCCAGCTTTGTGATTTTTCGGAGAGGAGGTTCTACGGTGCATTATGCGATCGCAAAACAGGTCTGCGGTGCATTATGCAACCGCATAATAGGTCTGCAGGCCGCATAATGACTAAAAACCGAGTCAGATTTGCCGAGTTCTGGAAGGCAATTGCGCGGCCGATATGCGGACGACATATCAATTCTATGGTCGCATATGCGACCGAATATCCTGTTCTGGGGCTTCATTTTTGTGTTTTTATAAACCGAACCTACTTCAATATATCATTATTGAATTGGCTATTCCTAATGTGTTTGTGTTGAAGGATGTATGTTCAATATTTATTCTAAATGCTTCATCATGTCATCTTGCCATTTGAGTGTGTGTTCAAAATGTGGAATATGTATTAGAAATGTTAAGACTTCAAGTCAAGATCGAAATAAAGGTTGTTATGCCAAATTGTATGAAAAGCGTCTATGTGCCTAAGATTACCAAATTGCTCATATGTGAATTTAATGTCTTGTATGGAAAGCCTTATTGTCGTTTATATGGATAATGATGTTTGAATGTGGAATAAAGGAATTGGAAATTATGAAATACGGCCAAGTGCCAAGAATGACTTTATAACTGTGATCACTAGTGCCAATGAATCGAAAGGATATGAAAGAAGTATAATGTGAGATGATTGACTGAAAAAGGTAATGTCTTGGGTGAGACAACCTAGCTGATCGGGCCATGATCGGATTCCATGACTCATATATGGTGGTGACTATGCTAGAAATGATAATCGAAATTGTGGTTGTGGTTGATGTCTCAAGTGAGACGAGCTAGCCGATCAAGTCGTGATCAGACTCCGTGTAAGAATACGGTGGTATTGTAAATTATGGAATATCGGCACAAAAGATCACCCAACCTAATAACATGGAAATTGACTTGAAAACTATTGGATCCTCAACTTGATGTTTAAATATTATTTGAATCTTTTATTGAATTCTTGACTATTCCCCTTGTATTATTATTCATTCTATTGAGATGGTGTTTAGCTTTACATACTGGTGCTATTCGACGATACTAATATCGCTTTTGCCGGGGGCACTGCATCTTTAAATGGATGCAGATGGTCACATAGCAGGCAGTGTTGATCAGCAATAGTGGCACATCCTCTTCCCAGCAGACTTGGTAAGCCCCACTTCATCTTGGGGTCATGTATCGTATCTTTTGTTCATATTATTACACATCTCAAGGTATAGCCGGGGCCTTGTCGCCGACACTATCATAGACTCTTTTGTATCTTTTAGAGGCTCCGGAGACACTATGTGGGTTGTACAAGGGTGCTAGGGAAGTCAAACTCGATATGTTGTGTTTGAATTGCTATTTCCACTTCAGACTAAGAAAAATGTATGTGAAATTGAGACTTTAAAATGAAATAACTAATAGGAAGTAATTGGTATTGTAGACATGATCACTTTATTATTTGATTAATGAAAATATATATTCTCTTTATTCATGAATGAGTTTGGGTAGAAGGAAATCTAATAGGCTTGCTCGGCCGGGTTCACTCGGTTGAGCGCCGGTCACGCTCCTCGGTGTTTGGGGCATTACAAACTTGGTATCAGAGCCTATGGTTTTAAAGTGTCCTAGGATGTCTCAGAGCCGTGTCTAGTAGAGTCCTCCTTATTGGTGTGTTGTGGACCACATCTATAAGTTGGACGCTACTTGGACATTTGGGAATGATACCCTTCTTTGATATTCTGGATCGTCCGATGAAACTGATTGCAAAACTGATCCTCCTCTAACTCATGCACTCCTTTAACTTTCAGTACATGGCACCTAAGAAGAGAGCAAGAACTAGCCAATGAGCCAATGACGCCTTAGGAGTGGTAGTTGACCCTTTACTTGGTGATGCAAGTGAATACCTGAGGGGTAAGGATAATCCCCCGATTGCTACACTGCCTGATTCCACTACACCAGACCAGGACACACTAGTTCCTACACCTACTGAGGGTGCAGCGGTTCCTCCAACTGATATTTCGGTTCCACCTCTATCCCTAGCTTCCAGTTGTGGTATTTCTAATGGGGATCTTAGGGGAGCCATCCAGATGCTGACACAGATAGTGGCTTCACAGGCCCAAAGATTAAATGTTACACCCACTTCTTATAGCCAATAAGGGGATTCTATTGGTTCTAGGGTGAACAGGTTTCTTCAGTTGGATCCTCCGGTGTTCATGGGTGCTAATCCCAAGGAGGACCCACAGGACTTCATTGATGAGATGCAAATAACTCTCTGGGTTATGCGCGCTACTGAGACGGAGGGAGTGGAGTTGTCCGCCTACCGCCTGAAAGGGGTGGCGTATTCTTGGTTTGAGCTGTGGGAGGACTCTTGGGAGGAGGGGAGCCCTCCAGCAACGTGGAGTGAGTTTGCTGACACTTTCATGGACCATATCTTGCCTGCCGAGACTAGGGAAGCTCGTGCCACAAAATTTGAGAACCTTAAACAAATAAGTAAGATTGTGTAGGAGTATCACATGGAGTTCACGCGCCTGTCTAAATATGCCATTCTCATGTTGCCTACTATGGAGGCTAGAGTGCGCCGGTTTGTGCAAGGCCTTAGCCCCTTGGTTATCAATGAGACCACTACAGCTGCCTTGAATTTGGATATGAACTATGGCAAGATGCGAGCATTTGCTCAAGCTACAGAGAACAGTAAGTTGAATAACAGAATGGAGCGAGAGGGTACCAGCAAGGACAGATCCGCGGGCAACTTTGGGGAGTCATTTGGTGGGGGGAGAAAAGCTTTTAGCGGAGGTTCATCAGGGCTATCCCAGCCCTTTGCTCAGTCTTCAGCCAGTGCACCACCAGCAGGGCCCAGTCAGCAGCAGGGGAGTCATTTTAGGCCCAATCAGGGCAACAGGGGACGCCACCAACATCGCCGATCAGGAGGGAGATTCCAGCAGCAGTGGAGGCCCCCATGCCCCAGGTGTGGGAAGATGCACTTAGGGATCTGCTACATAGACCTACCTATATGTTATGGGTGCGGGTTGAGGGGTCATATTCAGAGGGAGTGTCGTTGATCCCGCCAGGGTGCGGGCAAGGGCAGAACACATCCATCTAGTTCTACATATTCTACATCTTCAGCACCCCTCCAGCTCAAGGTACTCAAGCACCAGCAGGGCGTGGTGCAGCTAGGGGTGGTGCACAGAGTTTAGTAGGACCCAGCCATTTCTATGCCATGAGTGGTCGCCAGAGTGCATAGGCTTCTCCAGATGTTGCCACAAGTATATTGACTGTCCATTCTTATGATGTACATACTCTCTTAGAGATCCCTGTTCTACCTTGTTCTATGTTACCCCTTATGTTGCTATGGAAGTTGGGATACAACCGGAACAACTTCATGAGCCGTTCTCTGTATCTACTCCGATTGGCGAGTCTATTGTTTTCGCACGGGTTTATAGGGGTTGTGTTATCATGGTGCGTGGTAGGGACACTGGGGCCGATCTCATTGAATTGGGGATGGTCGATTTTGATATAATTATGGAAATGGATTGGCTTTATTCATGTTTTTCCAAGCTCGATTGCCGAACTAGGACTGTGAGGTTTGAATTTCCAAATGAGCCAGTTGTTGAGTGTAAGGGGGATAATGTAATGCCAAAAGGTAGGTTTATTTCTTACCTTAAGGCCACGAAGATGAATAATAAGGGGCATATCTATCATTTGGTCCGGATTACACATACCAGTGCTGAGACACCTACATTCGAGTCTGTGCCAGTTGTAAATGAATTTCCATATGTCTTTCCTGATGAGCTCCCTAGGATTCTGCCAGACAGGGAGATTGATTTTGGGATTGATGTGATGCCACGCACGCAGCCTATATCTATTCTGCCCTACCGGATGGCACTGGCAGAATTGAAGGAGCTAAAGGAACAATTGAAGGATTTGTTAGAGAAGGGTTTCATCCGACCGAGTGTGTTCCCATGGGGGCGCACCGATTCTCTTTCTGAGGAAGAAAGATGGATCACTGAGGATGTGTATTGACTACCGGTAGCTCAACAAGGTCACAATAAAAAACAAATACCCATTTCCAAGAATAGATGATTTGTTTGATCAGTTACATAGTGTTAGGTACTTCTCCAAAATTGATTTACGGTCCAGGTACCACAAATTGAAGATCATGGAGCAGGATATTCCGAAAATAACTTTCAGGACCCGGTATGTGCACTTTGAATTTCTAGTAATGTCTTTTGGGCTAACAAATGCCCCGACAGCTTTCATGGATCTTATGAATCGGGTTTTCAAGCTTTTTCTCGATTACTTTGTCATAGTGTTCATTGATGATATTCTTGTGTATTCACAAGGTCGAGAGGACCATGCTGATCATCTCAGGGCAGTTTTGCAGACTCTTCATCAACACCAATTGTACGCAAAATTTTCAAAATGTGAATTTTGGCTCGAATCTGTCACATTCTTGGGTCATGTTTTATCTAGAAAAGGAATTAAGGTTGATCCTCAAAAGATTGTAGCGGTGAATAATTGGCCTAAACCTACAACACCAACAAAAATTTATAGTTTCTTAGGCTTAGCAGGGTATTATAGAAAGTTTGTGGAGGGGTTTTCTACTCTTGCCTCTCCGTTAACTAAATTGACGCAGAAGGCAACTAAGTTCCAATGGCCAGATGCTTGTGAAAGCAGCTTCCTGGAGTTGAAATTGAGATTGACTACGGCGCCAGTGTTGACTCTACCAGATGGTACAGATGGGTTTGTATTATATTGTGATGCTTCGAGAATCGCACTTGGGTGTGTATTAATGCAACACGGCAAGGTTATATCTTATGCTTCTAGGCAACTCAAGAATCATGAAAAAAACTATCCAACACATGACTTAGAACTTGCGGCGGTGGTTTTTCCATTGAATATTTGGCGTAATTATTTGTATGGGGTCCATGTGGATGTATTCACGGATCACAAGAGCCTTCAATATATTTTCAAACAAAAGGAGCTGAATCTGAGGCAGGGGAGATGGATTGACTTACTCAAGGTATTACGACATCGATATCCTATATCACCCAGGGAAAGCCAATGTGGTGGCAGATGCTCTTAGCCGGAAATCTATGGGTAGTTTGGCTCACTGGGAGGTATGTCAGAGGTCGTTAGCCAGGGAGGTTCACCAGTTAGCTAGTTTGGGAGTTCTTCTTGCGGACTCTAGTGAAGGAGGGGTAATTGTACAAAATAAGGCTGAATCATTGCTTGTTGTGGAAGTCAAAGAGAAGCAATACGACGATCCATTTTTGGTACAGCTGAAAGAGGGGATTCATAAACATAAAACTATGGCTTTTACTCTTGGAATGGATGATGGTACACTAAGGTACCAAGAGCGACTGTGTGTTCCAAATGTAGATGGTCTCCAGGAAAGTATCATGACTGAGGCCCACACTTCTAGGTATTCCGTGCACCCGGGCTCTACAAAGATGTTTCATGATCTCAAGGAAGTTTATTGGTGGAATGACATGAAAAGGAATGTGGCGGACTTTGTGGCAAGGTGTCTGAATTGTCAGCAAGTAAAGGCCGAACTTCAATGACCTGGTGGGTTGGCACAAAACATAGAAATTACAATGTGGAAGTGGGAAATGATTGTTAGGACTAGCACGCACTCCGTGCAAGTTTGACTCAATTTGGGTGATTGGGGATCGAATCACGAAATCAGAACATTTCTTGCCAGTTAAATCTACCGAGACAGCGGAACAATATGCTCAGTTGTATATCAAGGAAATAGTCTGGCTGCATGGCACTCCAGTTTCTATCATTTCCGACCGAGGGGCTCAGTTCACGGCGAAGTTTTGGAATACATTTCAGCAATGTTTGGGTACTCAGGTGAATCTTAGTATAGCCTTCCATCCACAGACCGACGGGCAAGCAGAGCGGACTATTCAAATGCTTGAGGACATGTTGCGTGCTTATGTTCTCGACTTCAAGGGTAGCTAGGATGGTCATTTGCCACTCATAGAGTTTGATTATAACAACAACTTTCATTTTAGTATTCATATGGCACCATTTGAGGCATTATATGGTAGGAGATGTAGATCTCCCATTGGGTGGTTCGAAATTGGGGAAGCTGAGTTGATAGGGCCAGACCTCGTGCGTCAGGCTATGGAGAAGGTTAAGATCATTAAGGAGCGGTTGAAAACTACTAAGAGTCATAAAATATCCTATTCGGATGTTCGTCGTAGAGACTTAGAGTTCAAAGAAGATGATTGGGTATTCTTGAAAGTTTCCCCCATGAAGGGTATAATGCGGTTTGGAAGGAAAGGGAAATTAAGTCCAAGGTATGTCGGGCCATATAAAATCATTCAGAGGATCGGTGAGGTAGCGTACAAGCATGAGCTACAACCTGAGATGTCATTAGTGAACCCGGTGTTCCATGTGTCTATTTTGAAGAAGTTAGTTGGAGATCCATTAGCTATTGTGCCAGTTGAGACCATTGAAGTTAATGAGGAACTGTCATATGAAGAAATTCCAGTCTCTATTATTGATCGGCAAGTACGAAAGTTGAGAAATATAGAAATTGCATTCGTGAAAGTACTATGGCGAAACCAACAGGTTGAAGAGGCTACTTGGGAAGCCGAGGAAGAAATGAAGAAACAGTATCCTTATTTGATTGAATAGCCATGTATTTATAAAGTTGTGTTCTATGAAAATTCTAAGGGTTACCTTCTACGAATTATGTATCTTTTGTACAGTTGATATTAAGGTGTTCTGTTTCTGGTAATATATTGCCCATGAGGCCACAGTAGGTGTTGTTATTTTGTTATATTGCATCATTGGATTATATATATGTTTTGAGGATATGTTTCTGGGGCTCTCTCACAGGTGGATAGGCCCAGCTACAGAGGAAACTCTGGCGAAACATTTTTGGAAATTTAGGGAGTACAGAGGAAACTCTGGCGAAACATTTTTGGAAATTTAGTCATATTTGGGGTTGCTGGTGTGTGGTATAAAAACTGAGTTCCATAAGATGCTAATAGTGAACCTTGACCCTCCTTCGAGGACGAATGATCTTAAGTGGGGGAGGATGTAAGGCCCCGTAAAAATTTTCCTAAAATACTGGAGTTCAGACTTTTTGGATTGAACAGTGTGCTGGGGAGTTGAAGGAAAATGTTGGGCAGAAATAGGCATTTCTGCGGTATATTATGCGGCCGCAGAGTGAGACAGTTTTTCTGGTCATTTTGATGTCATTTTCGTGGCCCATTATGCGAACATATAACCATATCCAGCTTTGTGATTTTTCTTAGGGGAGGTTCTACGGTGCATTATGCGACCGCAGAACAGGTCTGCGGTGCATTATGCAACCGCAAACCGAGTCAGATTTGCCCAGTTCTGGAAGGCAATTGCGCGGCCGATATGCGGACCGCATATCCATTCAGCGGTCGCAAATGCGACCGCATATCCTGTTCCGGGACTTCATTTTTGGGATTTTATAACCCGACCCTACTTCGATATATCTACGCAAAAGATCATGTTTTTTAGCAAAATCTGATTATTTTAGAGTGAGAAAGATTGCTTAGTGTGGGGGAGTAACTTATTATCCATCAATTCTTGCTCAATCATTGAGGATTAAGAAAGGAAGTCTTCATCCTAAAGGTAAGAATCTATGTCCTAGCTCTCAATTTCGAAAATTTAAAAAAATGGGATAATTAGAGAGACAATTCTTGGGTGTGGGGGTTCTTCTCTTGCATGAATGTATTTTTGAAGTATGTGGGAATGTTGTGAGATAAAAATGGTAGAGAATGGGTTGGGGAATGATGGAATATTCCACAAAAAGGCCTCAAAATATTAATGCACACATAGTGTTTGATAATATGCTCAAAAGAGCTAGAATCGTGACCATTTTCCTAATTTTGGTTCAACTTGCTATATTTCTAAAATATATTGAAGTTGCTAAGAATTCCGGAACGTTTTAAAAGTTTAAGGAAGCTCAATTGAGGTATGTTGTCTAAACCCCCTTCTTCTTAAAATCGAATCCCATGGTGTTCAAGTAATTGTTGTAAGTCCTTGATCATTATTGAATTGGATATTCCTAATGTGTGTATGTTGAAGGATGTATGTTCAATATTTATTCTAAATGCTTCATCATGTCATCTTGCCATTAGAGGGTGTGTTTAAAATGGGGAATTTGTATTAGAAATGTTAAGATTTCAAGTCAAGATCGAAATAAAGGTTGTTATGCCAAATTGTATGAAAAGCCTATATGTGCCTAAGATTCCCAAATTGGTCATATGTGAATTTAATATCTTGAATGGAAAGCCTTACTGTCATTGATATGGATACTGATGTTGGAATGTGGAAAAAGGGATTGGGCATTATGAAATATGGCCAAGTGCCAAGAATAACTTTATAATTGTGATCACTAGTGCCAATGAATCGAAAGGATATGAAAGAAGTATGATGTGAGATAATTGTCTGAAAAAGGTAATGTCTTAGGTGAAACAGCCTAGCCGATCGAGCCGTGATCGGACACCATGTCGCACGCATGGTGGTGATTATGTTGGAAATGATAATTGAAATTGTGGTTGTGGTTGATGTCTCAAATGAGACGGCCTAGCCGATCGGGTCGTGATCGTACTCCGTGTAAGAATACGATGGTATTGTGAATTATGGACTATCAGCACTAAAGATCACCCAACCTAATAATTGACTTGGAAACTATGTGATCCTCAACTTGATAATTTAATATCATTTGAAGCTTTTATTGGATTCTTGATTGTTCCCCTTGTATTGTTATTATTTATTCTATTGAGATGGTGTTTAGCTTTACATACTAGTGTTATTCGACAGTACTAACATCGCTTTTGCTGGGGGCGCTGCATCTTTAAATTGATACAGGTGGTTACATAGCAGGCAGTGTTGATCAGCGATAGTGGCACATCCTCTTCCCAGCAGGCTTGGTGAGCCCCACTTCATCCCGGGGTCACGTATCATATATTTTGTTCATATTATTATCACGTCTCAAGGTATAGCCAGGGCCTTGTTGCCGGCACTATCATAGACTTTTTTGTATCTTTTAGAGGCTCTGTAGACACTATGTGGGTTGTACAGGGGTGTTGGGGAAGTCAAACGCGTTATGTTGTGTTTGAATTACTATTTCCACTTCAGGCTATGAAAGCTGTATGTGAAATTGAGACGTTAAAATGAAGTAACTAATGGTAAGTAATTGGTATTGCAGACATGATCACTTTATTTTTTGATTAACGAAAATATATATTCTCTTTATTCATGAATGAGTTTGGGTAGAAGGAAATCTAACAGGCTTTCTCGGCCGAGTTCACTCAGTTGAGCGCAGGTCGCGCTCCTCGGCTTTTGGGGCGTGACATTTTCACTTGCTAGTTTTTGTCTACAGGTGTCTACATCATGATCATGGAGTACTCGACTGTGTTTGCAAAGAGGAAAATGCAGTTTTGGAGTTGTGAATCGCGTACACGGAGGGACAACTCACGATCGTGAAGAAGAAATTTTTGTTGTCACCGAACTGACTTTGGAAGCTTATATCTTGCAATCTATAATGAGTTTGGAGGTGATCCAAATATGAAAGTTGTAGCCCTTTGTCTCTAATTTACGTAAAGTCAACCTATTTGTCATTTGTAGCTTTGTAAAGAAGATTATGAGCTTTGTACTAGAGGGTGTTTGGAAAACATTGAGCAAGTATTTCACAGGATAGTTCATCATGATCGCGGAACTTTTTGCCGCGATCGCGAAGACTAATATCATGATGGGAATTTTGCTCGAGGTTGGTGACCACGATTGCGAAGATGGACAACTGGAAAGGCTTTCAAATATCCAATTTCGAGATTTTGAGTTTATTTACCTCACGTTTTGAGTTCTTGGAGCTCAGGTAAGGCAAATTTGGGGAAGATAAACACCCAAATCATGAGGGTAAATAACTTTATCTTTATTTTAATTATATATTTTTGTTTTTCAATGGATTGTTACACCTAAATCACTGACCTGAAGAGAAGAAATTGGGGGTTTTGCCCTAAACTTAACAAAGTGAATTTTAGGGGTTTGTACATGAAATTGAGGTTGGATTTGGAGGAAAATTATATATTTGGATTCATGTTCGAATGGATATTCGGGATTTGTGACTTTTTATCGGGTTTTAGGATGCAGGCCCAGGTTAACCTTTTGGTTGACTTAGAGTATTTGATTAAATAGTCAGCCTTTATCATTTGGTTTGATTCATGTGGCACTATTTTATGTTATTGGGTTGTTTTTGGCTAGATTTGAGCTGTTTGGAGGTCGATTCAGGCAGGAAGGTATTTTTAGAGTATTGATTTTACTTGTTAGAGGTAAGTGTCTTCCATAGCTTTGGTTGAGGGAATTTTTCTTACTAGTTGATATTGTTTGCTACATACGGGGTAATGTATAAATGAGGTGATGAGTGTATATACATGTGCCATGGGTATTCACGCTCGGGTTGGATTCTTGCTTACTTTATGTCTTGTTTCATTGTATGTTACTTTATTCTATGTATTATTTAATTAATCGACTACATGAGTACAGTAAACCATGCTAGAGTAATGTTGAGGCTATTGGTACCTTATATTGAACATGATGAGCAAATCTTGAGGTTTATGCTAAGCTTGCATCAGAGGTAGATACAGATATGTTATGAGCATACATTGGTACTTGTTCTTGTGTTATGCCTTGATTGGGACATGTGCACTCTGTGACACATATGTGATCCTTTGTGTGACTACTTGAACTTAGTTTCTATATCTAATTTTTTTGTAGACGTGTTTTATATATTGAACCCATCCACACTTTTGTTGAGTTGGTTTTAGCGTAACAGATTGATGTAAAAAACTAAGTTGTCATCATGCATTGATACATTTGATTCTCGAAAGGTTCTCTTGAACGTGTTATTTAGTAATTGATATGGAATTTGATCATGTTGGTAACCTCCACCGTTGATACTTTTTATTCCATAACTGTCTATCTTGAATATTTTCTCTATGTTATACATGTTATTGAGTTGTACATGTTCTGCAAAGTGAGTATCGTTTGACTTAAAAACCTCGTCACTACTTCTCTGAGATTTGTCAAGATACTTACTAAGCACATGGGGTTAGTCGGAGGCTAATCATGTGGGTTATCTCTTGCGAGAAAACTTAAAGTTGTGTGGTTCTTAAGAGAGAATGCGTATGCTACCATTTTGGAAGGCTTGAGGAAGTTCGTATGACTATCACAAGGATGAATATGCACTAGGCAGAGTCTTTGGAATGTTTTATGACTGGTGTTACATAAGTTTATGAAGTGTTCAATTGGTTAGCAGTGCTAGGTCGGGGTAGTTATGAAGGAATGGTACTATGTGTTACGAATGATGTGTTTTATGGCTTCGAGTCAAGTGGGGAAGTCTGCATTCGACAATCAGATCACATGGTCATGTGTTATATCGATTTCTGGATTAAGGGACTCTTATGGGTTAGTTATGACTTGAAGAGGATGACTCGAGCATGGAGACTGCAGGGTGCATGATGCACTATACTCTATGGGTACATCAGAGACTTGCAATGATTCAGGTATGGTATTCACTGTGGATAAAGAGTGCAAGGAAAAAAGGAATCGCTTGGTTGCTTCTTTTTCATATTCATATACTGGTGGGGTACAGTTTGTTCAATGTGTATTGGCTGCACTTCGGAGATTGGAGCGGAGTGGATGATAATGGAGAAGGTCCTAATATTCATATATAGTATTTAAGGATTTTTGGATTTGTGTATGGCTAGGATTTGAGATTTGTACTAGATGATGTCTAGACTTACGGTACTTCTATATCATTATTGACTCTACATGGAAGTATTAGAAGAAATAGATTAGGATTCGCAGAAGGTCCCTTTAGAGCGCGCATTTTGGAATGAGTTACTTTCTGGTTTGCCAGTCTGCGTGACATGGTTATCTATAGAGATTTGATTTAAATCTCTGGTTTAGAGAGCGCATTATCATTGTACTCTTCTTTATCTATAGAGGCTCAGTAGACATAATGTGGGTTGTGTATTGGTGTTGGGAAAGACAAAATATGTTATGTTGTGGTTATATTGTTTGTCCATCTGAGACTTTAAAAAGGATGAAAATATTGGAAATGAATTGGTATTGTAGACGTGAACACCTTTTGTCTAATTAAGGAAAATATGCATTATCTCCATTCGTGGATGAGTTTGGGTAGAATAAAATCTAACAAGCTTGCTCGGTCGGGTTCACTCGGTTGAGCGCCGATCGCGCTCCTCGGTTTTGGGGCGTGACAAACTTGGTATCAGAGCCTAAGCTTTTAAAGTGTCCTAGGATGTCTCGGAGTCGTATCTAGTAGAGTCCTTATTGTCGGTGTGTTGTCGACCACATCTATAATTAAGATGTTGCATGGACATTTAGGAATAATACCCTTCTTTCATGTTCTTAATCGTGCGATAAAGTTGGTTGTAAAATTGTTCCTCCTTTAACTCCTGAGTTGCTCTAATTTTCAGTACATGGCACCTAAGAAGAAGGCAAGAATTGGCCAAAGAGCCAATGTCACCCCAGGAGTGATAGTTGAGCGTATAATTGATGATGTGGGTGAGGACCCAAGGAGTGAGGATATTCCTCCAGTTACTACATTGCCTGACTCAACTATAACTGATCAGATCGCATTTGTCTCTACACCTACTGAAGGTGCAACAGTTCCTCCAACTGATATACCAGTTCCACCTCCAGTTCCAGCTTCCGATTCTGGTGTTTCTGATGTGGATCTTAGGGGAGCCATACAGATGTTAATTCAAATAGTGGCTTCCCAGACCCAGTGGTCAAATGTTGCACCCACTTCTTCCAGTCAGCCAGGGGATTCTACTGGTTCCAGGGTGAACAGGTTTCTCTAGTTGGATCCTCCAATGTTCACGGGTACTAACACAGAGGAAGATCCCCAGGGTTTCATTGATGAGATACACAAGACTCTCAGATTTATGCATGCTACTGAAATAGAGGTAGTGGAATTGGCCTCCTAAAGCCTGAAGGAGGTGGCATATTCTTGTTTTGAACTATGGGAGGAGTCCCGTGAAGAAGGGAGCCCTCCAGCGAAGGGGGGTGAGTTTGCCGATGGCTTCATTGATCATTTCTTGCCTGCCGAGACTAAGGCAGCTCGTGCTGCTAAGTTTGAGAACTTGAGGCAAGGTAGTCTGAGTGAGTGGGATTACTATATGAGATTCGCATACCTATCTAAGTATGCTATTTACATGCTGCCCACTACGGAGGATAGAGTGCGCCGATTTTTACAGGGCCTTAGTCGCTTGTTAATTAATAAGGCTGCTACAGCTGCCTTGAATTCTGATATGAACTATGGAAAGATGGTGGCATTCTCTCAAGCTATAGAGACCCGTAAATAAAGGAACAGAATGGAGCGAGAGGGTAGTAATAAGGCCCGGTCTACGGGAAACTTTGGTGGTTCTTCGGGTGGTGGAACAATATTCAGATGAGGGTCGACAGGGCCATCACAGTCCTTTGCTCAGTCTTCGGCTAGTGCACCGCCATCAGGGCCTAGTCAGCAGTAGCAGTGGAGCCGTTTCAGGCCCAGTCAGGGCAGCAGGGGCTCATATCAGTAGGGTCGTCATGGTGGTAGATTCCAGCAGAAGAGGAGGCCCCCATGTCCTCGTTGTGGAATGATGAACCTATGAATATGCTACATGGACTTACCCATATGCTAAGGATGTGGATTGAGGGGTCACATTCTGAGAGATTGTCATTCGTCCCGCCAGGGTGCGGGCAGGGGCATGGCACAACCAGCCAATTCTGCAGCTACTACAGCCGCATCACCTCCTCCAGCTCGAGGAACTCCAACACCCACAGGGCGTGGTGCAGCTAGTGGTGGAGCACAGAGTTCGGGAGGATCCGGCCGTTTCTATGCTATGAGGGGTCACAAGAATTCAGAGGCTTCTCCAGATGTTGTCACAGGTATTTTGACTATCCAATCTCATGATGTATATGCTCTTATTGATCCCGGTTCCACTTTCTCATATGTCACACCTTATGTTGCTATGGAATTTGGGATAGTACGAGAATAACTTTATGAGCCATTCTCTGTATCTACTCCGATTGGTGAGTCTATTTTGGCCGTGCGAGTTTATAGGTATTGTGTTGTCACGCTGCGTGGTCGGAACACCGTGGACGATCTTATTGAATTGAGAATGGTCGATTTTGATGTGATAATGGGGATGGATTGGCTTTATTCATGTTTTGCCAAGCTTGATTGCCGAATCAGGACTGTTAGGTTCGAATTTCCAAATGAGCCAGTTATTGAGTGGAAGGGTGATGATGTAGTGCCAAAGGGTAGGTTTATTTCTTACCTTAACGACACAAAGATGATCAACAAGGGATGTATTTACCATTTGGTCCAGGTTACGGACACCGATGATGAGGCACCTACACTTGAGTCTGTGCCTGTTGTGAATGAATTTCCGGGAGTCTTTCCGGATGAACTCCCTGGGATCCAACCAGATAAGGAGATTAATTTTGGGATTGATGTGATGCCAGACACACATCCTATATCTATTCCACCTTATAGAATGGCACCGGCAGAATTGAAAGAGCTAAAGGAACAATTGAGAGATTTGTTAGAAAAGGGTTTTATCCGGCCAAGTGTGTCGCTTTGGGGCACACCGGTCCTTTTTATAAGAAAGAAAGATGTGTCACTGAGAATGTGTATTGACTATCGGCAGCTTAATAAGGTCACAATCAAGAATAAGTACCCACTGCCAAGGATAGATGACTTGTTTGATCAATTGCAATGTGCTAGGTACTTCTCCAAGATTGATTTAAGATTCGGGTATCACCAATTGAAGATCAGGGAGCGGGATATTCCGAAAACAGCTTTTAGAACCCGGTATGGGCATTTTGAGTTTTTAGTAAAGTCTTTTGGGCTAACAAATGCCCCAGCAGCCTTCATGGATCTTATGAATTGCGTTTTTAAGACATTCCTCTACTCTTTTGTGATAGTGTTTATTGATGATATTCTTGTATATTCACAAAGTCGAGAAGACCATGCCGATCATCTCAGGGTAGTTCTGCAAACCCTGCATCAGCACCAGTTACATGCAAGGATTTCAAAGTGTGAATTTTGGCTGGAATCGGTCATATTCTTGGGTCATGTAGTCTCTAATGAAGGAATTAAGGTTGATCCTCAGACAATTTCAGCTGTGAAGAATTGGCTGCGGCCTACAACTCCAACAGAGATTCACAGTTTCTTATGCTTAGCTGGATATTACAGAAAGTTCGTGGAGGGGTTTTCTACTCTTGCCTCTCCATTCACTAAATTGATGCAGAATGCAATTAAGTTCCAATGGTCAGATGCTTGTGAAAAGAGTTTCCAGGAATTGAAAGCAAGATTGACTACGGCACCGGTGTTGACTCTACCAGAGGGTATAGATGGATTTATGGTATATTATGATGCTTCAAGAATCAGGCTTGGATGTGTATTAATGCAACATGGAAAGGTGATAGCTTATGCTTCTAGGCAACTAAAGAATCACGAAAAGAACTATCCAACACATGATTTAGAACTTGCAGCGGTGGTATTTGCATTGCAAGTTAGGCATCGTTATTTATATGGGGTCCATGTGGATATATTCACAGACCATAAAAGCCTTCAATATATTTTCAAGCAGAAGGAATTGAATCTGAGATAGAGAAGATGGCTTGAGTTACTCAAACACTACAACATCGATATTCTATATCATCCGGGAAAGGCCAATGTTGTGGCAGATGCTCTTAGCCAGAAATCTATGGGTAGTTTGGCTCACTTGGAGGCATATCAAAGGCCATTAGCCAAGGAAGTTCACCGATTGACTAGTTTGGGAGTTCGTCTTACGGACTCTAGTGAAGGAGGGGTAATTGTACAAAATAGGGCTGAATCATCGCTTGTTGTGGAAGTTAAAGAGAGGCAATACAATGATCCATTGTTGGTGCAATTGAAATAGGGGATTCATAAACATAAGACCATGGCCTTTTCTCTTGGCATGGATGATGGTACACTAAGGTACCAAGGGCGACTATGTGTTCCAAATGTGGATGGTCTCCGTGAAAGAATTTTGACTGAAGCTCACACTTCTAGGTATTCTGTGCACCCAGGTTCTACAAAAATGTATCATGATCTTAAGGAAGTCTATTGCTGGAATGATATGAAGAGGAATGTGGCGAAATTTGTGGCAAGATGTCTGAATTGTCAGCAAGTGAAGGCCAAACACCAAAGGCCCGGTGGGTTGGCACATAACATAGAAATTCTAATGTGGAAGTGGGAAATGAATAATATGGATTTTGTGGTTGGATTACCACGCACCCCACATAAGTTTGACTCGATGAGTGGATTGACTAACGAAATCAGCACACTTTTTGCCTGGTTAAGTCTACCGCCACAGTGGAGCAGTATGCTTAGTTGTATATCAAATAAATAGTCAGGTTGCATGGCACCCCTGTTTCCATCATTTCTGATTGGGGAGCACAATTCACTGCTAACCTTTGGAAGACATTTCAGCAAGGTTTGGGTATTCAGGTGAATCTTAGTACAACCTTTCACCAATAGACTCACGGGCAGGCAGAGCGTACTATTCAGATGCTTGAGGATATGTTGCGTGCTTGTGTTCTAGACTTCAAAGTTAGCTGGGATGATCATTTACCACTCATAGATTTTGCATACAATAATAGCTATCATGCTAGCGTTCAAATGGCATCGTTCGAGGCTTTATATGGTAGGAGATGTAGATCTCCCATTAGATGGTTCGAAATTGGGGAAGCAGAGTTGATAGGGCCAGACCTCTTGCATCAGGCTATGAAAAAAGTTAAAATCATAAAGGAGCGGTTGAAGACTGCTCAGTGTTGTCAGAAATCCTATTCGGATGTTCGTCGTAGGGATTTGGAGTTCAAAGAAGATGATTGGGTATTCTTGAAAGTTTCCCCCATGAAGGGTGTAATGCAATTTGGTAAGAAAGGGAAATTGAGTCCAAGGTATGTCGGACCGTACAAAATCATTCAGAGGATCGGTGAGGTGGTGTACAAGCTTGAGCTACCACCTGATATGTCATTAGTACATCCGGTGTTTCATATGTCTATGATGAAGAAAGTAGTTGGAGATCCAACACTCATTGTTCCAGTTGAGACTATTGAGGTAAATGAGAAATTGACTTACGAAGATATTCCGGTTTCTATTATTTATCGCCAAGTCCAAAAATTGAGAAATAAAGAAATTACCTCTGTGAAGGTGTTATGGCGAAACCAACAGGTTGAAGAGGCTACTTGGGAGGCCGTGGAAGAAATGAAGAAAAAGTATCCTTATTTGTTTGAATGATCATGTATTTATAAAATTGTGATCTAGGGAAAATTAAAGGACTTACTTTCTATGAATTATGTATGATTTGTACATTTGATATTGAGGGTGTTCCGTTCTTGAAATATATTTCTTATCAGGCCACAGTTGGTGCTGTTTCGTATTATGTTACGTTGTTGGATTATGTATATGCTGTTAAGATGTGTTTCTGGGGCTCTCTGACAGGTGGATAGGCCTAATTACAAAGAAAACTCTAGCGAAAGTTTTGGAATTTAGGGAGTTAGTCAAATTTGGGGCTGCTAGTTTATGGTATAAAACAAACTAAGTTGCATAAGATGCTAAAGACGGATTTTTACCCTCATTCGAGGACGAATGATCCTAAGCGGGGGAGAATGTAACATCCCAAAAAATTTCGAAGTACTTAAGGGTAAAGCCCGGTAAAATTTGCAAAGAAAATAATGTTTCATGGTGCCCGACTAGGCTTACGTGTTCAGGATTTTTGAAAATTATTTTGGGTTGAACAATGCACGGAAAAATAAAGGAAAAGTTTTGGGGGAAAGTGCATTTGTGCTGTCCATTATGCGACCGCATAATCACTCTACGGGCCGCATAATGGCCGTAGAAGTAAGCAGGAGAGGGACATTTTGGAAGCAGCTATGCAGTCGACTATGCGACCGCATAACTGTTATGCGGTGCATTATGCGACCGCATAACAGTTATGCGGACCGTATAGTGACCGCATACACAGACGGATTTTTGATCATTTTTGTCAGCAATTATGCGACCAATATGCGGTCCGCATATCCATTATGCGGTCGCATATGCGATCGCAGAACCGTTCCGGAGCTCCATCTTTTGGTTTTTAAAACCTGACCGTATTACGTTAAATACACTCTTTGGGCCATTATTTAGCAATAATCTGACACTTTATAGTGAGAGAGAGTGCCCTAGAGTGAGAAGGTATTCTTCAATTATTGTTCTTCAATTCTTGCTCATGTTTTTGAAGATTAAGGAGGGAAACTCACTAGGTCTTCATCTTAGAGGTAAGATTCTACACCCTAACCTCACTTTCGAATTTTATGTAGAAATGGACAATTAGCAAGAAACTTTCTGGGTAGGAGGGTTGTTTACTTTACATGCATGTGTTATCAAAGGGTGTAGGAAGATTGTTGAGCTAAAAATAGTAAAGATTGGGTTGTGGGATGATGGAATCATTCATAAAAAGTACCTTGAAACCTTATGCACACCTAGTGTCTGTTAAAATGCTCAAGTGAGCTAGAACCATGATCATCTTCCTAATTTTGGTGCAATTTGTTATATTTCTAAAATAGATTGAAATTGCTAAGAATTCCGAAACATTTCGAGTGTAAGGAAGCTCAATTGAGTTATGTTGGCAAAACTCTTCTCTTAGAATTGAATAGCACGATGTTCTTGTAAATTATGTAAGTCCCGAGTGATTCATTATGAAACTGGCTATTCCGAGTAAGATTGGGTTGAAAGATATATATTCAACAAGCATCACAAATGCTTTATTCATGTTATGTTACCAATTGAGAATGTGTTAAAATATGGGCTGTGCATTAATAATGTTTCGACTTTAAGTCAAGTTCAAATGAAGGCTATCATGCCAATTTTTGTGAAATATCTGTATGTGCCTTAGACTCTAAATTGCTCACATGTGTACTACACACCTTGATTTTGAATTGTATTTGTTGTTGATGATGATAATGATATTTGAAATTGATAAGGTGAGCATGAAATACTGAATATGGCCAACGTGCCAAGAATGATCTTATAATTATGGCCATTAGTGCCATTGAAATGCAAAATATGTGAAAGTAATATGAAATGCGATGATTGATATAAAAAGGTTGATGTCTCAAATAAGACAGCCTAGCTGATCGGGTCATGATCATACTCTGTGCTAAACTTACGGTGGTATTAGTATTGATAATAATTGTGGTTGATCCTCTAATGAGATAGCCTAGCTGATCAGGTCGGGATCGAACTCCGTGCTAAACTTACTGTGGTATTGGTATTGATAGTACTTGTGGTTGATTCTCTCATAAGATAGCCTAGCCGATCGGGTCGTGATCGGACTCTGTGCTAAACTTACGGTGGTATTGGTATTGATAGTAATTATGGTTGATTATCTAATGAGATAGCCTAGCCGATCGGGTCGTGATCGGACTCCGAGCTAAACTTACTGTGGTATTGGTATTGATAGTAACTGTGTTTGATTCTCTAATGAGATAGCCTAGCCGATCGGGTCGTGATCGGACTCCGTGCTAAAAGTACGGTGGCATTGGTATTGTGAACACTGGTAATGTGAACATTGGTATTGTGAATAATGGTATTGTGAATAATGGAATATCGATACAAAAAATCTCCCAATGTGAGATATGGAAATTAACTGAAACATTGTCTTGATCCTAAATTGAGGTTTGATGTTGATTAAAGCTTCCATTAATATTATGATAATTTTGTTTGTATTATTTGTCATTCTACTGAGATGGTGTTGAGTTATACATGCTAGTGCTATTCGACAGTACTAACGTCCCTTTTTGTCGGGGGCGCTGCATCTTTCAATGGATGCAGGTGGTTCCACAGTAGGAGATATTGATAAGTGATAGCAGTGCACCTTCTTCCCAGCTGACTTGGTGAGCCCCACTTCATTCCAGGGTCACGAATCTTTTGTACTTTGGGTATTCTGTTTGAGGTATAGCCGGGGCCTTGTTGCCGGCATTATCATTGTACTCTTCTTTATCTATAGAGGCTCTGTAGACATAGAGTGGGTTGTGTATTGGTGCTGGGAAAGACAAAAAATTTTATGTTGTGGTTGTATTATTTGTCCATTTGATACTTTAAAAAGGATGAAACTATTGGAAATGAATTGGTATTGTAGACGTGAACACCTTTTATCTAATTAAGGAAAATATGCATTATCGCCATTCGTGGATGAGTTTGGGTAGAATGAAATTTTACAGGCTTGCTCGGTCTGGTTCATTCGGTTGAATGCCGGTCGCGCTCCTCGGTTTTGGGGCGTGACATTAAAGTTGTTTGGTCTCGCAGCTGCAACAATATTGGTGCAGAAATTATCTCTCTAATCTCCTTCTCCAATTTCTTGTAAATAGATAGAGGCATTAGATTAATTAAGGCACATGAATCACATAAAGACTTGTCAAAATTAATAGTTCCTAAAGAGCAAGGTATAGTAAAACTCCCTGGATCTCTACACTTTTGTAGGAGTTTGTTTTGCAATATAGCACTGCAATCCTCTGTAAGCTTGAACACTAAAGTCTTCTCTATTTTCCTCTTCTTCGTCAGGATCTCTTTCAAGAATTTAGCATAAGCAGGCATTTGTGAGAGCACTTCTGTAAATGGTAAGTTCACATGAACTTGTTTTAGCACATCCAAAAATCTTCTAAACTTCTTGTCATGCTTTTCACTATATAGCCTTGGGGGGAAAAGTAAAGCAGTAATATGCTCGCTCTCATCATGTTCCTCCCTTCTCAAAATTTCTCCCTTCTTCTTTTTCTCAGTTTTCATCTGGCCCTTCTTCTTTTTATCAACATCATTCTTCAGCTGCTCCCCACTTTCTTTTTCAAGTTTCACATCATTTTGGATCGGGGTGGGATCTTTCAACAATTGCCCACTTCTCAGAGTTATAGCATTCATTGTTTCATTGGGATTTCTCTCAGTATCAGCAGAGAGAGTTCTTGGAATCCTCTCAGACAATGGCTAGCTGCCCAACCTATCTATCCAGGTTTCGAAAACCAGTGCCTAGTTCTTTGATAGTTGCTCTATGTTCCCTTATAGGTATGCTATGAGTTTCAATCCACTCATCAGTTTTCTGAATGAAGGCCTTCATGAGATCTTCTATGCCAGAATGAATGGGTTGTTGAGGCTGAAATTGTTGCCTCTGTAGATTTTGGTATGCTGGAGCTCCTTGTACCTAGGGTCTAGAGTTATTTTTGTTGCCATGCATTCGCGGTACCCCTCGATGAACTCGATGAAGAACCGGGGTGCCTCTATCCCATTGCATTAAAATTGTAGCTTCCCGTAGCATTCACTTCCTCAGTTGAGGCTTGACACTCATGAGTAGGGTATCCTCTTCCACATATATCACAATCTGTATGAGGCTCATTTTGTATCGAGGCTAAGGTTTGCTTTCGTATTATCTATCACGCCCCAAACCTGGGGGGTGAGACCGGCACCCGGTGCCTCACCTATCCTTGCATACCAACCTACGACTAAGGGAATCTGAACATATAATGTCATAATTTGGCCATGGGCCACATTGCAAGACAATTTGCGAAGAAAAATATAAAACTGAATGGAACCCAACGCTGACTAAACATCCATATAAAGTTGGACCGGCAGGGCCGTCATAACTACTACAGCTGACAAACCAACAAAATATACATACAAGGAATACAAGCCCAACATACTGCACTAACTGACAGGATATGTCTACAAGCCTCTACTGCTGGATGTACTATGATCGAAACAGGGCCCCGAACTACCCATAACCTATATACATATATATACAGGATCTACACAAAACTCTAGACCCGGCAACTCTGAAGTACATTGGCTATGTATGGCCATGTATGGCCATGTATGGCATGTATATACCATGGTCTAAGCTTGCCTTTCTTGCCAAACATCATCACGCCCTTCATAGGCGACACTTTTAAGAATACCCATTCATTAACCCCGAACTCTAAATCTCGTCGTCGCATGTCAGAATATAACTTCTGACGACTCTGAGCTGTCAACAGTCGCTCCCGGATAAGCTTTACTTTCTCTATGGCCTGCTAAACTAGGTCTGGACCATGTAACCTAGATTCTCCAACATCAAACCACCCTATAGGAGATCTGCACTTACGCCCATACAAAGCCTCGTACGAAGCCATCTGGAGAGTGAAGTGGTAACTGTTATTATATGAAAACTGGATTAGATGTAGATGTTCATCCCAACTTCTTCTAAAATCCAACACACATGCTCGTAACATATCCTCGAGCGTCTGAATTATGCGCTCGGCTAGTCCATCAGTCTGTGGATGAAAAGTTGTGCTGAGATTCACCTAACTCCCTAGACCTTTCTAAAATGACCTCCAAAAATGTGCTGTAAACTAGGCCCCACAGATATAATAGATACTGGTTCCACGCATAGCCGCACTATCTCCTTAATATATAACTTTGCAAAGTCTTCTGTTGTATATGTAGATCTGACCGACAGGCAATGAGCTAATTTCGTGAGCCTATCGACTATCACCCATATTGAATCGAACTTATGATGAGAATTAGGTAAACCCGTGATAAAGTCCATGTTTATCACCTCCTATTTCCACGTCAGGATCTCTATAGTCTGCATTAGCCTTCCAGGCTTCTGGTGCTCTACCTTCACCTACTGGCAACTAGGACACTGAGCGACAAACTCAGCAATGTTCTTCTTCGTATCATTCCACCAGTACACATCCTTAATGTCATGGTACATCTTCGTCGACCCAGGATGAATGGAGTACCACGAATAATGTGCCTCTGACATAATCATGTCTCGTAGCCCTGCTACATCTAGAATACATAGACGACACCTATATCTGAGAACTCCATCTCCCTTGTGCTCTAACAATAGCTTCTTCTGCTGCAAAACTCGCTCTCTCAACTCGGCCAACTCTGGGTGCTCGTACTACCTCTCCTTTACTTCATCTATGAGAGATGATTTTGCAGTATTTTGGAGTACAACTCCACCATTGCCAAGGTCTACTAACTGAACCCCCAAACAAGCAAACTGATGAATCTCTCTAGTTAATTGTCTTTTTTTAGCCTTTACATGTGCTAAGCTACCCATAGATCGGCGACTTAAGGCATCTGCTACCACATTAGCTTTGCCTGGATGGTAGAGAATGTTAACATCTTAATATTTCAATAACTCAAGACATTGCCTCTGTCGCAAATTCAATTCTTTCTACTTGAAGATATATTGCAGGCTTTTATGATCTGTAAATACATCAACATGAACGCCATATAAATAATGTCACCATATCTTAAGTGCATGGAAAACTGCAGCTAATTCGAGGTCGTGGGCTGGATAATTCCGCTTGTGCCTCCTTAACTGCCTTGAAGCATACGCAATTACTTTCCCATGCTGCATCAGGACACATCCTAACCCGACACCTGAGGTATCACAATACCTGGAATAATAATCTGGACCCTCTGGAAGTGCTAGAACTGGCGTTGAGTTCAACCTGTTCTTAAGCACCTGGAAGCTCTGTTCGCAAGCCTCCGTCCACTGAAACTTAGTTGCTTTCTGCGTCAACTTCGTTAATGGTGCCGAAAGGGAAGAAAAACCCTCTACGAACCTCTGGTAGTATCCTGCTAAGCCTAGAAAGCTACGAACCTCTGTAGGAGTGGTAGGTCTAGACTAAGATTTCACAACCTCAATCTTCTGATTGTCTACCTTTATACCTCCATCGGATACAATGTGCCCCAATAATGCTACAAACTTCATACAGAACTTACATTAGAAAACTTAGCATATAATTTACTAACACAGAGGGTTTGGAGCACCGCTTGCAGATGGTCCGCATGCTCATCCTCTGAATGTCAATAAACTAGAATCTTATCAATAAATACTATCACAAACAGATCTAAAAATGGCCGGAATAGGCTATTCATCAAGTCTATAAACACGAGAGTTGCATTCGTCAACCCGAATGACATGACAAGGAACTCGAAGTGGCATATCGGGTCCTGAAAGCTGTCTTGGGAATATCTTTCTCCCGAACTCTGACCTGGTGGTACCCCGACCTCAAATCTATCTTTGAAAAGCATCTAGCTCCATGCAACTGATCAAACAAGTCATCTATCCTTGTAAGTGGATACTTATTCTTAATAGTTACTTTGTTCAGTAGCCTATAATCGATACACATCCTCAGCGAGCCGTCTTTCTTACTTACAAACAGTACCGGTGCACCCCAACATAAGGTATTGGGCCTGATGAAACCCTTCTCCAGCAAATCTTTTAACTGCTCCTTCAACTCCTTCAATTCGGCAGGTGCCATTCTATACGGAGGGATGGATATTAGTTGAGTTCCTGGAAGCAAATCGATGCCAAAATCAATCTCTCTCTATGGAGGAGTACCTGGAAGTTCATCTGGGAATACATCTACGTACTCTTTGACTATTGGAATAGACTGAAGTGTAGGTATCTCAGCATCTGCATCTCTAACTCGCACAATATGAAAAATTCATACTTTTGTGATCATTTTCCTCACCTTCAGATAGGAAATAAACCTACCTCTGGTGTCGCTGTATTACCTACCGATTCAAGAACTGGCTCACCTGGAAAATAAAATCTGGCTGTCTTTGCTCGACAATCAACTGTGGCATAGCAAGCTGCCAAACATTTCATGCCCATTATAGCATCAAAGTCCAACATCTCTAGCTGAACTAGGTCGGCTAAGGTCTAACAACCACAAACTGTTACCCTACAACCTCGGCAAACCCGTCTAGCAATAATCGATTCTCCGACCGGTGTAGATACTGCAAAATGATCACTCAGTATTTCAAGCACTATACAAAACTTCCCCGCGACAAATGGGGTAATACACGATAAAGTAGATCCTGGGTCTATCAAGGCATAAGCATCAATAGAGCAAATGGTCAACATACCTGTCACAATGTTTGGTAAAGACTCCTGGTCTTGTCGACCCGCTAAAGCATAGCTAAGATTTTGGTTACCACCTGAACTAAAACCTCTACCTCTGCCATGACCTCTACCAGCTGAAGACTAAGACTCACGTCCTGAAGGATGCACAGACATAGATGATCCTATTGCTAAATTTGTTGGTTGTGCAATACCCCAAAAATCTCTATTTGGGCAATCTCGCATCATATTCCCCAGACGTCCACATGTATAACAAGCATCGGAACTGGCTCAGCATTTGCCCAAGTGTCCTCTACCGCGAATGCCACACCGCGGCGAAAATGGCCATGTCTGCCCTAAACCTCGCTGTCGCTGCAACCCCGATGCTCGTGAGCTCTCACCTGGTCCTGACTGAGTATAGCGGTCATACATGTAACCTTGTAACTGAGGTGACGGAGGCCTAGGTATTCATTTGAAGTACTGGGGCCTATAACTACCCTGAGACTGCTCCTGAGACCTGGCAAATCTCATCCTCTTACGCTGTCCTAACTCAGTCCTCTCTGTACCCTATTGCCGATGCCTACCCCTCTCTATATTCTTGGCGAATGCTTGAATCCGGGAAATATTCATACTATCCTGCAATGCAGCGGTGGAACATGCCTCGTTCAACTCTGGGGCCCACCCTGCTATAAACCTTTGAATCTTGTCCCGCATAGTAGCAACTATGGATCGTGCATATCTTGCCAATGAGTCAAAACGGAGACTATACTCTCGAACACTCATATTGCCCTTCTTGAGGGATAGAAACTAATCAAATCGAGTCTGTTGGATCTCCCGCAGAAAGTACTGGTCAAGGAAGGCTATTCTCCCAAATAGATGGAGGTGCATCACATCCCCTGGACCTCTCCCATCCCTCATACAAAAGGATGGCTATATCTCGGAGTCGAAAAACTACTAGCTCAAGTGCCTCTTTCTCTGTGGCATGCATAACCCGAAAGATCCTTTGAAGCTGATCTATGAAATCCTGCAGGTCCTTCCTCCGATCTGTCCCCGTGAAATTTGGGGGACTCAAAGAAATAAACTCTCGGGCCCTTGAACTCCCAGACTCCTCAAAAGATCCTGCACTAGCGGGTGCCCTAGCCTGTTACTGGGTAGCTACTAACTGTGTCAATAATGCACTGCACTCCTCAAGTCCTGATCTGATAGAAGCGGAGGGAGAACTGGATGTACGGTCTCCCTAGGAATCTCCTTAGGCGGTGGAAGAGCCGGTAATGGCTGAGTAGGGGTCTCTCCCTGGGCCTCCGATTGGGCCACATCTACTAGGGGTACCCGGCTAGTCCCATCACCTACTGATGTATCTCTCCTCTGGCTAGCCGTAGTCTTCCTAGTCATTGTCATTTGTGCATGCAAACGCCAACGCGTAAGTTTAGCTCAAATTTCCTATAAAACGGTTCTACAACACGATTTAGATTTGAAAGAAGGGTAACCAACTCCTAAATGCCCTGTAGTACCCTGCTTATATAATGTGGTGCACAACACATCTATAAACAAGATCCTACTAGACACGGCTTGTAGACTCCCTAGGAATGAACTGCTCTGATACCACTTTTGTCACGCCCCAAAACTCGGGGGCGAGACCGGCACACGGTGCCTCACCTATCCTTGCGTGCCAGCTTGCGACTAACGGAATCTGAACATATAATGTCATACTTTGGCCATGGGCCACATTGCAAGACAATTTGCAAAGCAAAATATAAAACTTAATGGTACCCAATGCTGACTAAACATCCATATAAAGTTGGACAGGCAGGGCCGTCATAACTACTACAGCTGACAAACCAACGAAATATGCATACAAGGCCTACAATCCCAACATACTATACTAACTGACAGGATATGTCTACAAGCCTCTACTGCTGGATGTACTGTGATCGGAACAGGGCCCCGAACTACCCATAACCTATATACATATATATACAGGATGTACACAAAACTCTAGACCCGGCAACTCTGAAGGACATGGAGCTTACCGATAAAGCTGAACTAGGGCAACACCTACTGAGGAGGTCTACCCGTCTGTCTGTCTGAACCTGCACGCATGAAATGTAGCGTCCCAAGAAAAAGGGACATCAGTATGAAATAATGTACCGAGTATGCAAGGCAATAAAATACTGAAAACAGAAACTGTACTGATAATATAATAACTGAATTAACTGGGAGTCAAAGATAATCCGAAGATATGCTTCTCTGCTGATACTGACTCAACTCTCTCAATATAGTAAGTAAATTAGTTGTTCGGCCCTATAAGGCTCGGTATATATACAACTGCTCTGTCGTAGTAGGCTCGCTCATAGGCGCTCGGCCATATTAGGCTCTGTATCTCAACCAACTGGGCACGCTCATAGGCACTAGGCCACAGTAGGCTTGGTATATAACTTATCATTTGATCAGAGGTTGCCCAATAGGGGCCTGCCCACCGATTTTAGCTCGATGGTGGTGAAAATATTGTAATACTGTATATATATATATATATATAGAACCTCTTCTCTCTTGACTGGAAGGAGACAACACTCAATTGAATATAAAGTCCCGATAATGGAGAATGTTGTAACTTATGAGACTAGGATAATGTATATAAATTCGGGAATATGAACTTCTCTTTATGCCTCGTTATCAAACACATGTAATTATGAGATCATGCCAAAATGAAGGAAGGGCTTAGCCTTAACATACCTGGAGTAGGAAAAATCCGTATGATATTCTTGAGAAAGATTGCACCGTACTCCCTTAGAATCGCAAAATCTCACGTTGCTAAGGTACTAAAAAATCTCGTTGGATTGAGGTTGCTAACGTTGGAATCCTTGTAGGAATTGGTTGAAGGTGTTATGAATTCTTCTTTATATAAATTCTTAACGTCTGTTTTGTAGTGTTTTGTATTTAACATATTAGAAATGAAGTGTTTTGCAGTGTTTTGTATTTAACACATCCAAGTGAAGTTAAAATTCTACTCTTCCATGTCTTTACAGGTAGAAACATGTAGTGTTTTGTATCTAATACATTAGTTTGCCACATAACCCTTAATGACAAAGAGTCATATGTTTAGGTAGTGGTTTGCTGCTACATGGGGGTAGGGAGTTTTAATCATTATCCCATAATTTATTAGTTAATTTAGGTAATATCCCGTTACCCAATAATTAACCAATTATCCACATAATTAAGAATTATCTCAAATTAGTTAAAATACTACTTACTTTTAACACACTTTACGTATCCTACTATCGTGGTCATGGGGTACCTTGTATGGCACTAGTCCATAAATACGGGGTATTATAGCTCGGTCCGTATTTTATCCCAAATTGCCAAACTTTGACGAAACTTATTTTCTTCGATCTGCTTACCCTCTCATCTTCCCGAATTTATTTATCCCTTATTTGAAATAGCATAATACTTGTAATCACAAAAGAATTTCCTTCCCGAATTTATGTCGATTAAATTACGACGAAACATTAACAGATGAAAACGTGAGATGTAACATTATCTTAGCCATAGCATCTACCTGTACCTGCACAGATGTAGTCGCATCAACTTAGTGAACACTAGTTGATCTTTTTCTTTCAGCACTCTCAGAGTGACACTGATTAGCATCTTTAGATAACTCATCAAGAATTGTAACTATCTCCTCTGGAGTATACTTCATCAAGGGGCTTCCAGCTGCATTACTCAATGTTCTATGCGAGGTTGGTGTCAATTCATCCCAAAAGTACTGGAGTTGCATCTAGAGTTCAATTCCTCTATGTTGACACTTTCTAACAATCTCCTTAAACCTCTCCCATGCTTAAAAAACAGCTTCAGTCTCTTTATGGAAAAAGTTATGGATTTCCCATCTAAACTTGCTCGTCTTAGCTAAGGAGAAATATTTATCAAGGAATTTTCTGGTCATCTCCTCCCATGTTCTAATCGATCCCGTTGGTAAGCTTCGAAGCCACTGTTTTGCATTATCTTTGAGTGTGAAGGAGAATTTCCTTAAGTACATTGCTTCTCATGACACACCATTGTATTGAAAGGTGTTCATAATCTCTTCGAAGTCCATCAGATGTGTATTTGGATCTTCGTTCATCATCCCTTTGAAGACGCAATAATTCTGAAGGGTTTGAAGCAACCCTTGCTTCAACTCAAAATTGCTAGCTGCAATTGGAGGTGGTCTAATAATTAGTAAGCCTTGATTGTATACTGGTCTAGCATAATCTCATATTGGTCTCCTAGGAATGTGAGTTATATTTCCGAACTGGTCTGCAGCCAAGGGTTGATTCTGAGCAATTCTCCGACCCCTCTCATCTTCATAGATAATTTGTGCATCTCTAATAGCTTCTTTCTCAGCATCCTGTGCAGCTTTTTCTAATTGTTGTTCTACCTTTTTCACATCCAAATCTACATTACATCACCGTTTCTAGCCATAGTTTCTTTGGTTAAGGAGCTCCCACCTTTTCTGATGTCTCGGTGAGATCTCTTTCCTTCTTCAACTGTCGTAGTTGTTTTTCTATCTCTGGCTCACATGGTAGCACTTCTTTCGCAGAAGCTCGATTCATGCACTAATCTAAACCTAAAACCTGCGCACAGTCAAAGAACACCAAATGTAAAAAGAGAAAAATAAAATAAAAGAAAAATAAAAATTCATGAATTAGCACTACAAACTATTTCAAACACTATTGTTGACGAGCTCGAATCACACACCTAAATTATGCTCGCTAATCAAATATAATATAATATAGTATAATATCGTATCCGTAGAGATTTTATTTAAATAGTATTCTTGTAGTTTCTTGCTTGGTTTCTATCCAAGAAGATCAACAATTGAGATTTATATGATTTCTAACTAAAAATTAACTAAGAGTTTAAAGCTATTGACTAATGACAATCAAAACAAGGAATAAGCAAAGAAGGTTATCAGTGAGAGAAGATAGGGTTTTGATAAGATAGGTGCAAGATAATTGTTTGGGATCTAACTCTAGATAATTCACATCTAATGTTTAAGTGAGTCTCTCGAATTCACTCAATTATTAGTTAACACGCTCAGCAATAACTCCTCTCTCGATTAAGTCCGAACCTCACGAGATGAATCAATTTAAGCACGTGAAGATATGCAAGAATACGTAGTGGATTGGTCTTTAGGAGAACCTCTCTCAATTACATGAACTAGTGAAGATGAAACAATTAAATCATTCAAAAACGCTTCAATGCATAAAACTAGAGTTATAATCCACAAACAATCATCAATACACCAAATCCATCAAACCCTAAAGAGAACTACTTCATAGATATGGAGCAGTTCATCACAAATATAATTAAAGTATAGGAAAACATAAATTCGATCCAAATTCGGGTCTTGACTGGGGAAGGAATGATGAAATCCTTGTGCTTTCTCTCCTCCAACTCCTCCTTAGCCTCCTTAGGTCCAAAGTATGTCAAAACTCCAGAAAATAATATTTTTTCATGTATTTATACCAAGTAGGGTCGTGCCTAGATGAAACCACCTTCTCCTAGCCGAAATAGGATTTTTCACTCTGTAAACATTGCACAGGCGCGCTGCATGGTGTGGCGCACCATGCGGGGCACTAGTGGAGAAATCCAGAGAGTCAAAATCTATCATACAGCATGAAATAGATAGTTGTGCCACCCCACACGCCGCGACAGTGGGAAATTCTCAGAGAATGGATTTTGCTTTAGTTTTGACGTCCAAACTTAGTCCTCGACCCCCGAGCATGATACCGGCTTGATTCTTTGGGATTTTACTCAGAGTTCAAAGCTCCAAATAGCTCGGATTAGCTCCACAACATCTACATAGCTCAAAATTACTCCTACAAGGCATAAAACACACTATAAGTGAAAAACACTACCAATTAAAGCTCAAACATGAATAAAGTGCAGTGAATTAGAGTGCAACAAGCAACTAAAACATGAGATTATAGCCTACCATCACAGGGTTTGCTCACGCATGCGCATCATTTATTGTGGGTGTGCCACCAGGCGAAAAGGATGTTATTTATGCCCTGATTTGTTTCATATGTTACTTTCTTATGCTACGACAGATTGTGAGACTTTTGGTCATGCATTTTGCGTGTTTGCTATTGAGGCACATGTGGTTGTTGATTATGAGTGTTATGGCTCGATGGATATGCCATGTGGATCGGTATGTTTGGACCAGGCTACGTGTCGTAGCTAGGTTATGTTAGGATAAGATTCTTTGTGGTTATTTCGTATGTTTTGCCTATCCCTTATGGGGTGGATTCATAGCATGGTGCCATTTGGGTAATACCTATTGGATTTGTCGGATAGTTCTCTCATTTGGCTATCCTTCCATCTTCATTCATATTAAAGTTATTGCGTGTTGGGTGCGGATCACATCGTTTATGGCTCTTGGAGTCATTGGATGTGGCTTGTTAGTCGATCAACTTGTAATGGGTGAGACAAGGTTATTGGACCTGGAAAGCATGCAATCAAATTGGGATAAGGTGTGTGTGGAAGAATAGCATCATCAATCATCTCAAAATTTTACAATGGTCCTTGTCAGGCGAGAGAGCTCCATAACTTGTTGACCTGGAGAGTGGCTATGAGTTTCTACATGTTTCTTTCATCATTAGTTGTGTTGAGAAGTTTGTAGGTTTTATATGATATGAGGTATGTTAATGGTATAGGATTTGGTAATGAGCAGTTATTACAATCTGAAGATATTACTATAAGTACATGAGTTATGTGGTACATCGTGTGATTATACCTTGAAATAAGGTTACGACTTGATGCTACTTGTTTAGACTTATACAGTGCATAAATGCGAGAATAAGTTCTTATAAGGATTTCCGAATGTTAGAGATTGGGTTCTAAAGTTTTTGGACTAAGGTTGAAGAAAGAATCTTCAATTAGGTTGTGTTGATGGGCTTATATAGATTGAGGTGACATGGGATCACTCATGTGTATGTGTATGGAGAGTTTATACAGTGATTTGATGGCTTTGGAATGAATCTTAGCACGTTCGAGGACGAACCTATGTGTAACTGGGGCAGAATGTAATGACCCGAACGGTCGTTTTGACCATTGTCATTACGTTGACATCTTGAATAGCTTCATATGTTATATTATGACTTACTTGGATGGTTGGTTTTGATTTTTCGTAAGTTCGGGATTGTTTCGGAAGAGCAATTCTCAATTTGGAAGCATCAAGTTGGAAGAGTTCACCAAGGTTTGACTTTTGAGTAAACGATCTCGAATTCATATTTAGATAGTGATTTAGGACTTAGGCTTGTGCTCGGATTTGAATTTGGATGTTCCTAGAAGATTTTGGCTATTTTTATCGAAAGTTGGCAATTTGGAGGTTTAAAATTTCTATAAGTTTGACCATGAGTTGACTTTGTAGCAATGGGGTTCGGAATGTTATTCTGAGACTTGGAATAGGTTTGTTTTGTTATTTGGAACTTGTCTGCACAGTTTGGTTTCATTCCGAGTTGATTTGGTATGAATCGGATGTTTGGTTGTGAATATTTAAAGTTTATGAGTTTGAAGGTTGCGTGATGAGTTTTGGTGATTAATTCTCGATTTTGATGTGATTTGTGGAGTTTTGAATCTTTGGATAAGTTTATATTAGGTATTTGGACTTGGTGGTATGCTTGGACAGGGTCCAGGGGGCCTCAAGTGTGATTTGGGGTGTTTTCGGACCCTTTTTAGGCCCTTTTCAGTTGTTGGGTTTTGGCTAAAGGTGTGTACATCGCGATCGTGGATTACTGGGCCGCATTCGCGAAGAGGAAAATGCGGTTTTGGAGTTGTGAATCACGTTCGTGGAGGGACAACTCGCGATCACGAAGAAGAAATTTTTGCTATCACTCGGCTGATTTTGGAGCTTCTATATTGCAATATATAAGGATTTTGGAGGTAATCTGAAATTGAAGGTTGTAGCCCTTTGTATCAAGTTTTTAGAAAAATAACCCGTTTGTCATTTAGAACTTTGTATAGAAAGTTATGGTTTTTTGCATTAGAGTCTGTCTTGAAAGAGTTGAGCGAGTATATCACAGGATTGTTCATCGCGATCGCGAAGCTTCTTGGCCGCGATCGTGAAGGGTAAAATCATGTTGGGTATTTTGTGAACTGCGAATGTGAGGTTGGTGACTGTGATCGCGAAGAAGGACGACTAGCAGGGCTTTAAAACATCCAATTTCGGATTTTTGAGTTTATTTTCTTCACTTTTTAGGTTCTAGGAGCACAAGTAAGGCGATTATTGAGGAGATAAACACCCAAATCATGAGGGTAAGTAATTATATCTTTATTTTGATTATATATTTTGTTTTTCTATGGATTATTACACCTAAATCAAGGATTTGAGGAGAATAAATTGGGGGGTTTTGACTTTAACTTAAGAGAATGAATTTTGGGGTTTTGAACATGAAATTGAGGTTGGATTTCAAAACCTACTAAATATTTGGACTCGTATTCTCATGGGTATTAGGAATTTGTGACTTTTGTCGGTTTCATGGTGCAAGCCTGGGTTAACGTTTTGGTTGAATTTGAGTACTTGATTAAAAGGCCGGCCTTTATCGTTTGGGTTTGATTCCTATGGCACTATCTGATGCTATTGAGTTATTTTTGGCTAGATTTGAGCCATTCAGTGTTCGATTCGCGTGGTAAGACGTTTTTAGAATAATTATTTGAATTGTTTGAGGTAAGTGTCTTGCCTAGCTTCGGTTGAATGAATTTTTGCTACTGATTAATATTGTTTGGTACATGCGGGGGTGATGCATATATAAGGTAATGAGCGTATATACATGTGCCATGGGTATTCATGCTCTAGGTAGATTCTAGATTACTCCATGCCTTGGTGATGCGTTTTACTTGATTCTATGTATTATTTAATTAATCGACCATGTGAGTACAATAAACCATTCTAGAGGAATGTTGAGGCTATTAGTACCTTATGTTGAATAGGATGAGCAAATCCTGAGGTTTATACTATGCTTGCCTCGGAGGTAGATACACGTATTTTATGAGCACACATTGGTAGTTGTTCTTGTGTTATGCCTTGATTGGGATGTGTCCACTCTGTGACACATATATTCTCCCTTGTATGACTACTTGAACTTGGTTGCTTTATCTAATTTTTCCGTAGTCATGTTTTATATGTTGAACACCATCCGCACTTTATTGATGACTTATGAGGGTATGCTTCTTGATGATGATTTCTTATTTTGCGTTGTTGTGATTGTGGCACATGTGGACATGGTGGATGAATTTTTGGGTGTTGGCACGAGGTTTCTGTCATGCGATTGTGATTGATGTTGTTGTTGATGTGATGGAAATATTATTAAATCGGAGTGAGAAGGCGGGATATTGTTATTTGGTCAGACATGAGCGGCAAGCGGGATATTGTTAAATGGGAGCGACAATGCGGGATATTTTTATTTTTTTAGGAAAGAGCGACAAGGCGGGATATTTTGTCAGGCGGGATATTATTTTTGTCTGGGCGGAGCAATACGGGTGGCTATTGTGATTTTTTCAAGGTGAAGTGATATGGTTGGCTATTGTGATTTTGTGTGAACACGAGGCACCATATGTTTTTGTTTCTATTTGATGACTTATTGTCTAAACTGATGTAATGACCTGGCCTGTTTCTTTAAGGATTTGCATTCAGTTGGATGGTTTAAGGTCATGAGTAGCTTCATATGGTGTATTATGACTTGCGTGCATCGTCGGTTTTGGTTTTCGAGTGGTTCAGGAATTACGTGAAAGAATTATTCTCAATAAGGAAGCTTTAAGTTGGAAGAGTTAGTCAAGTTTTACTTTTGCATATTTAACCTCAGATCAGAGTTTTTATGGATTCGTTAGGTCCGGATGGTAATTTTGTACTTGGGCGTAGACCCGGATTTTTGCATTTGGATGTTTCTATAAGGTTTTGGATCTAATTGGCGAACATTAGCAAATTGAGGGGTTGGAAAGTTTATAAGTTTAACCAGGAGTTGACTTTGATGATATAGGGTCCGGATTGTTGTTCCGAAAGTTGGAATAGTTTCGTTATGTCATTTGGATCATCTGTGCAAAATTTGAGGTGATTCCGAGTTGGTTGGACGTATTCGGCGTAGGTTTGGAATTTTGAAATTTGAAATGGTTCATTGAGCTTGAATTGAGGTGTGATTCATGGTTTGGATGTTATTATGTATGATTTGAGGCCTCGAGTAAGTCCGTGTTACATTTTGGGACTTGTAAGTATGTTTGGGCAGGGTCTCGAGGGGCTCGGGTGTGATTCGGGATAGTTTCAAAACATGTTGGATGATGATTTCGTTGCTAGTTTTCAGCTTATTTTTTATACCCCAGGTGTTCTTCACGATCGTGAAGGTGAAGCCGTAATCGCATAGTTTATGATTGGATTTGGAATGTTTCTCTCTTCGGGTTCGCAGGTGTAGAGTGTCGTACGTGAAGGTTGTGGGACTTGAGCATCGTATTCGCAGTGTGAGGTCATGTTCGTGCTAGTAAGCTGGGAGTTAGTGGACTCTACTTTGTGTTCATGTAGTCCAATGCACAATCACATAGCGTTGGCATCTATTGGATACGCGTTCGAATGAACAACGTCGTGAATGCATTGAGAATTTTATCGCAATAGCATGTGTGCTTCGCGATCGCGATGATATTCTGGCGACCGCGATGGGAATCCCTAAAGCAGTGTTATAAGTTATTATTTTTCGGACATGAGTTCATTTTACCAAAATTTTGAGATTTGGAGATCGGATTAGGGCGATATTGGAGGGGATTTTAATAATTTGGATAGGGCTAAGTATTTTTGACTCGGTTTTGATTATTACTCATGATTTTGTCTTCGATTTGTCATTTAATTGATGAATATAAAAGAGAAATTGGGATTTTATCAAAAACATTTCTAAAGTGAATAATTGTGTTTTGAACATCGATACGGAGTCGGATTTGAGTGAAACTAGTATGGTTTAACTTATATTCAATTGGGTTGTCAGATTTTGTGAGGTTTGTCAAGTTTCGAGATGCGGGCCTGGGTTATCTGATTAAAGATTCAACCTGTATCATTTGGGTTTGTTTCCCATGGCGTTATTTGATGTTTTTGAGTTGCTTTTGGCTAGTTTTGAGCCATTCGGAGGTCGATTCATGTGGGATGGCGTTTCTAGAGTATTATTTTCGCTTTTTTGAGGTAAGTATCTTATCTAAACTTGGTTGAGGCACTAGTTGCCTGAGTTATTTGTGACAGTTGCATGCTATGGGTGGCACTTATGTGTGGGGTTGAGCCCATGTGCATGCACCAAGGTATTTTTCAAGCTCGGGGTAGTGTTTAGGCTATGATGTACCTTGGGTTGATTGCTAAGCATCGTATTGTGATGTTTCTCTTATTTGTACCCCTTTTATGAGTTATTTGTACCATGTTTGAGGTTACATAGAGGTTAATCTCTTGATTGGATCTGATAATTGTTGCTTTCGTGATGTATTTGCCTTATTTGAGCCATGAAAGCACACTTTGCACATGCATACACCTTAACATGTCACTTATACCTGTCCAGGATTATGAAGTTTGATGTTGATTGATCCTATATATGTATTCTTGTATATTTGCTTTATGTGTGATATAGTTTGGCTGCTAGCCTGTGACCACACCGGCTGGATTGTGATATTGAGTCTATGACCACACCTGGCGGATTGTGATGTTGAAAATGTGACTACACCGGGTGGATTATGATATTGTACATATGACCACGCTGGGCATATTGTGATATTGATCATGTGACCACGTCGTGCGGATTCTGATAGAACGTGAGTTATCCGTGCTGCGTGTGGATATGGATCCATACCCTTAGGGTCACCCTCTTATGTTTCTTCTTGGTGGTGTACACGCAGATAGTGAGAAACCGACGGGTCCGATTGATGTGGCCTTTGGGAAAGTCGGTCAGTGTTTTGGTTTGATTATTGAAACTCAGTCGTGGACCTTAGAGTCGTATGACGATTTCTATTTGGATCGTGTCGTGTGCCACAATGGATTGATATTTGATTATTGCATTTCATCTTTACTTGCATTTCCTTGGTTGTTTACTTGATTTACCTGCATATCTTCTTTATATGTTGGATTGTTGACTGAGCAGAGTATTTTAAGTTATTGTGCACACCAAGGTGGTTTTTTTCTGTGATTCATGACTTCATCATATTATTGTTTTGTACTTGCTGAATTTATAATCTGTATAGGTGATTAGCGAGTATCATTCATAATTCTTGCTTTTATTACCTAGCTGAGCTTAGTTATGATACTTGATGAGTACATGGGGTCGGTTATACTCATACTACACTTTTGCACCTTGCATGCAGATCTTGGAGCTGAGATAATGTGGGTGACGGGGTTTGGCACTGAAGATGTACCTGCTTTCAAGACATAGCTACCACTTGCCCTTAGTAGTTTTAGATTTTAATTTTGTTTATGTACATTCAAAACAGATGTTGTATTTATTTTCATGTTAGCTTTGTAAATATAAGTCTTAGTGGCTCATGACTTGTACTACCAACCCTTGGGTTATTGTATAGAAAATCAGTTATTTCACTTATTGATTCTTTTATTCTAATTTGAGTTGTACTAAATTTTATTTGGCTTACCTAGTGGGTTGGATTAGGTGCCATCACGACTAGGTAGATTTTGGGTTGTGACAAGTTGATATCAGAGCTCTAGGTTCGTAGGATCTATGAGTCATGAGCAAGTGTCTAGTAGAGTCTTACGGATCGGTATGATGACGTCCATACCTATCTTCGAGAAGCTACAAGGCATGTAGGAAAATTTCTCATCTTTCTTTCCTTATCGTGCCGCATTAATTCAGCTTGAAGCGTATATCTTTGAATTCCTTCCACCCACTCTTACGTTATGTTGAGCACTCAGTATAAACTGTGCATTGATAGCTTGTGATGTTATGGATGAGGTGCAAGATATGTTCAATGTGTTGTGGAGATAGACCATACTGGAGGACTTGAGGCCGGTTTCAGACCGCAGCTTAGGCTCGGTGGTTTTAGTTGTGTGAGTATGTGCTTTTGCACTTATGTGTTTGGTAGTGTCCCTAGGAGTGGTATTAATGGCTCAATGAGTGGTTGGATAGCCATAATATAGGTACTATGTGACTGAGGCTTGTGCTTAGATGGTTTGGATGTGATGAGAAGGGTTCGCTTGGGGCGTAAAGGACCGTGGATGCTTTATTTCTTTCTTGATGTGTGGCACAGTCTTGAGTTATAAGCGTGTTGAGGGGTCTTTCATGTTGTTCATTTGTGTAATGAAGTAGATTCTTATGTCTTGTTGACAAGCTTAGACGCGGGAAGATTAAGTGATTTCATTGTGGTTGTGATCATGATAGGGCGTAGAGAGATGCTAGTTTAAGGCTAAGTTGGTAGGTTTTCTCCTGCGGGGTAGTCTACAGATGTGTGATCCTTGTGATGTTTATGTGGAGAGTTTCCTTCCTACCAGGGGATTATATGTGCTACAATTTGAGTTACATCGCTTGAGGAAGTACGCACAACTATCACGAGAATGGAATGTGCTTAGGAGAAGATTTGAGGTGTTCTATGGCTGGTGCTTCATGAGCATATGAAGGATTTAGATAAATTACAGTGCAAGATCATGGCAAGTAGGAGTAAGGGTATTGTGGGTTATCAGATGTTGTGTTCTATGTCTTTGAGCCAAGCGGGAAAGTCTACTATCAATGATTAGATTACATGGTTCTGCGTTATATTAGTTTAGGTTTGAGGCATATTTGTGGGTCAGTTGTGAATTGAAGAGGTTGGTTTTGAGGATGACTCGAGTAAGGAAAATTCTATATGCATGGTGTATTACACTTTACGGATATACGAAAATCTAGGAATGATTGAGGTTTGGTATTCGTGGTGGATGTAGTGTACTCGGTTGTTGCAAATCGGGGTTACTTCTTTAGGTATTATTATGCTAATGGAGCACAAGTCATTTGGCTCGTTTGGGTAGTGCAATGGAGATTGGAGCAGGGTGGATAACTCTCGAGACAGTTCAAATGAGTTCAAGATTTGTATTGTGGTATTTTAGGATTTTCCGAATTTGTTAATGCTAAGTTCGAGCATTTGCATTGGATGGTGTCAGGACTTGTGATACTTCTGTATCATTATGGATTGTCATTTCAGTATCAGGGATGTTAAGAAAATAGCTTCACATTCACACAAGGTCTCTTCAGAGTGCGTATCTCGATTGCGGTACTACTGGGTACTTAAGAGGGAGTACAACGACCTATGTGCCTTAAGACGACTTAGTCTCATACTAGGGTCTCTTGTGGTGAGCTTTGGTTACAGATCGTAGTGTAATGGCAAGGAGAAGTGTTAAGTTGAATGCAAGTTGAGGAGAAATCAAGGAAATGGGTCAACTTGGTAATGGTTTAGGTCAGCATAGTAATAAAGGTGATTGGTTCCTTGGTGTGGTAAGACTCTACCGGTGTTTTGTGGCAATACTCTTGGATTGGGCAATCTGTGCGACATGATTGAGTTAGAGGGATTTAGTTCTGATGACTTGGTTATGCACAAACAGGTTTTGAAGATTTCTCGATGGTGTCGACCACGGCTTGAGATGGATGTCTACTACATGTATGAGGAGTATGTTGCGTGTTGTGATCTTCTCCTGGATGGGGTCAAGTGGAAGGTTTGTGGTTGACGGAATATACATCCTGCTTCTGATTCAAAGTTGATAGTAGGATTCTTGTGCTTTCGTATCATGGCATGATAGATGTGGTGCGACATGTGGGATTGAGGTTTGCATGTACGAGGTTGCAGTTCCACTCGGAAGGAAGGTCATGATTTCTAGAGAACATGGATGGTTTCAGATGTTTAGAAGAATGCGGGCACTATCTGGTATCACCTGAGAAGTGTGCGCATTTCAGAAAGCGCACTGTGTTTTCACTTGCGGTTGTTTGACTAGTATTGCAGTAATCGCCTGGTTGATCGACTGTTGGTGTTCAGATTTTGCTATGTGGCAAGGAATAATTATAGAAGTATTTCTCATGAAAGGATTATACATGAGGGATGTGTTAGTCATTTGAGTGGTCGAGTTGAGATCGGATATGGAGATTCTTGTATACTTGGGATTTGGAGACTGGGAGTTCTCGGAGATAGATTGTTCATTGGTTGCAGACAGTGAAAGTATGTTAAGAGCTTGATGGCTGATTGTATGTGTTATGATTAGGTTACTTTTTACTTTTGGAAGTTTATTTACCTATTCGTGGATGATCGAAGTTGATTTGGGGGTCGTTGGTAGGCTTAGTGAGAATGTGTATTATACCTCAGATCGGGTTTGCTTACTCTGCACATATATTGTTGAGGGGTGTGTCACCGGTTAGAGTTGATCTTATTCGTTTCTGATATGTTCCATGTGTTACTATTCTATCCTACGATGGGTAGTGAGATTATTGACCATTTATGCACATGATCCGATTATGTTTGGGGCTTGTGGCATAATTCGAGTGAGATGCCTCTGGGGGTGTTGAACGGTTGATTGTGCCTCGGTTATGTTCTTCTTATTTGTGGTATATTGTGCTATCCGTTCTCCATGGTTATGGTCATACACTTCGCATTTTGTTGTTGATATGCATATGGTTGTTGATTTTGAGCATCATGGCTCGAGGTATTCCATGTGGACTAGTGTTTGGATTGGGTCATGCATCACAATAGAGTTATGTTGGGATACGATCCTTTGTGTTTATTTCGTGTGTTTTGGTTCTCCTACGTATGATTGGTTCATAGCATTGCGCTCTGTGGTGATATATGTTGAGCTTGTGGGATGGTTCTCTCATTTGATTCTCTTTCCATCATTGGGTACATTTGAGTTGTTGCTTGTTTGGTGCACATATTGCATAGTATGTGGCTCGAGGTAGTGCTGGTGTGGTCTGTCGATCGAGCAACTTGTATGGGATGAGATGAGAATATTGGACGTGGAATGAATAATTTCACTAGTCAGCTTTGTCACGACCCAAACCGATGGGCCGCGAAGAGAACCCGGTACCTCACTCAACCGAGTACCAACGTATCATATCTTTCTTATCGTACTATCACTGGTATCTGGGCCAACATAGCCACAACTCGTAATATATAACTATAAGTGGGAAATCACTGTATCAATGAACCATCTTTATTAAAACATGAATACACATGGGCCGTCAAGGCCTCTTACATACTGTACAAAATGAACCTCTGTCTATAAAGCCTCTAAGAGTATTAGACATCAAATGGGACAGGGTACCGGCCTACACATAAGTCTGTAGCGAAATTCTGACACGATGACTCATAGACTCGGTTGCACTCCGAATGAGGTGAAGTCTTACCGATCCTTTGTTAAATGCTAACCTCGTCTACTATGAGGGCTCGTCAAACTGATTGTCTATACATGAAGGCATGAATGCAGCGTCCCCAACAAAAGGATGTCAATACGAATAATGTACCGAGTATGTAAGGCACATAAATAAGTGTATAAAAGTCATGGAAGAAACGTGGAGTAAATGACTCAACCTGTAAATCTGGATAACTCTGTAAATCATGAAATACTTATAGTGTCATGCATATGCGTATGAATGTCATGTCGTGCATAGGTATATGTGTTCATAACATCATCAAGCCTCTGAGGGCATTCCATCATATCATCTCGGCCACTGTGGGCAAAATCATCAACGTATACCAACTGATCAGGTGGTGGTGCGTATATATCACCGTAACCTTTTCCCATATCCCATATACATACAATATACATATATATGCGTATATAATACCATCTGGTCATGGGTCAATGTACATGTATAAATGAATGCAATGCATGAGAAGTACGTTAATAAAATCTCTCGGAATGTCATAAAACCATTATGCCTTTGAATAATATCATGAAGTAATCTTTATCAACTTACGTATTTTCTAAGACCCATGAACAGATGATAGAATAATAGGACACATGGGAAATCAAGAACATAGGCATCTCTAGTATTTCTATGAATAGAGTTGTTTATGAAAGTTGTGCATTTGCCCGTTTTGTTTATATCGTATGGATCATGCCAAAAATAAAGAAGGGATAGCCTTAACATACCTGGACCGATTCTCTTGACAATTCCTCTAACACATGTCTTTGCGACGAACACGTGACGGTGGATCGAATTAGGAAAAATCCATATGATATTCTTGAAAAAGATTGTACCATACTTCCTTAGAATCGTGATATCACGTTGTTGCATTTTCATACGAATTGTTGAGCACTCATCCGTTACTTTTTGTTGAAGATTTCATATGAATTCCTTGGTTTGAGATATCATTCGTTAGCTTAGAAAGTATAAGAATCTCACTTTGTAAAGGATTCCTATGAAATCTTGTTTGAGAATCCAAAATGTTACTTAGCAAGCCAATGTCACTCATTTAATAATGTAGGAAAAGCTTTTAAGATTATGGGCTGTGGGCCCTACTTTATATGATGACTTGGCCACCTCATCCTTTAATTATGACACATATCTTATGTACTTTAAGAGTCACATTTTGAGTCTTTGACCTTTGTTTCAATTGCTGCCACGTTTTTGGCTTAGTATTTATCCAAAGACTTTTAATTAATCATCCACTAATTATTAATTAACTTGTTAATTCCTCCATTATCCAATAATTACCCAATTATTCACATAATTATGAATTATCTCAAATTATTTAAAATACTACTCACTTTTAACACACTTTGCACACCTTTCTATTATGGTCATGTGGTACCTTGTATGACACTAGTCCATAAATACGAGATATTGTAGCTTGGACCGTATTTTATCTCAAAATGTTAAACTTTGACAAAAATTCATTTTCTTCGATTTGCTTACCCTCTCACCGTCACGAATTTACTCATCGCTTGTTTGAAGTAGCATCATGATTATAATCTCCAAATAATCTCATTCCCAAACTTACGTCGATTAGCTTATGACGAAACTTTAATGTACGAAAATGCGAGATGTGACATCTCATTTCCGAGCTTATATCAATTTACTTATGGCGTACTTCCACGTATGAAAACATGGGGTGTAACAAGCTTAGAATTTGGTTATGTTCTTGTCGGGTGAGAGAGCTCCACGACTTGTTGGTATGATGAGTGGTTATGAGTTTCCACGTGTTTCTTTCATCTTTGACAGTGTACAAAGGTTTAGAATAAGGTTTTATTATATGAGGTTTGTTACCAGTATCAGGTTTATTATTGAGTAGTTATTGTGGGAGGAAGTTGTAGCTTTGAGTATCTGAGTTATGTAGTATATCATGTGATTGTATCTTGGGTTATGGTTATGGCTTGATACAGCATGTTTAGACCTATACAATGTATAGATGCGAGAATCATGTTTTATAATGAATTCCGGATGTTGGAGATTTAGTTTCGAAGTTTATGGACTAAGGTTGAAGAACAAATCTTCAGTTAGGTTGTGTTGTCGGGCTTATATGGATCGAGGGTGACGTGGGATCATCCAGGGGTAACGGTATGGTGAGTTATGTAGTGATTTGATGGCTTTGTTACAACTCTTGGCACATTCGAGGATGAACGTATGTTTAAGTATGGGAGAATGTAAAAACTTGACTAATCATTTTCAGCATTTGCATTCAGTTTGATGGTTTGAGGTCATGAGTAGCTTCATATCGAGTATAACGACTTTCGTGTATCGTCAGTTTTGGTCTTCTAGTAGTTCCGGATTGATCTGGAAGAATGATTCTCACCTAGGAAGCTTTAACTTGGAGGAGTTGATCAAGTTTGACTTTTGTGTATTTGACCTCGGATCAAAATTTGTATGGTTCCATTAGGTTTGAATGGTGATTTTGGACTTGGGCATATGCCCGAATTTGCATTTGGATGTTTCTATAAGGTTTCGGCTCTAATTGGCGAAAGTGGCAATTTGAGGTTTGGAAAGTTTATAAGTTTAACTGGAAGTTGACTTTGATCATATCGGGTTCATATTGATGTTCGGGAAGTTGGAATAGGTTTGTTATGTCATTTGTAACTTGTGCACAGAATTTGAGGTGATTCCGACTTTGTTGGACGTGTTCGACGTTGGTTTGGAATTTTGAAATTCAAAATGGTTCATTAAGCTTGAATTGAGGTGCGATTCGTGGTTAAGATGTTATTAAGTGTGATTTGAGGCCTCTAGTAGGTCCGTGTTACATATTGGGACATGTTGGTATGTTTGGACGGGGTCCTGAGGAGCTCGGGTGTGATTCCGAGTAGTTTCAGACCATGTTGGATGACGATTTCATTATTGGTTTTCTACTAGTTTCTAGTGCCTCAGGTGTTCTTCGCGATCGTGAAGGTGGAGCCGCGATCGAGTAGTGTATGATTGGAGCAGGGTTGTTTCCTGTCTTCGCGTTCGCGGGTGTAGATTCACATTCATGAAGGCGGTGGGACTTTAGTGCGTTCGCAGTGTGAGGTCGCGTTCACGCTGGTAAGCTAGGAGCTAGTGGACTTCACTTCGCGTTCGCATAGTCCAGGGCACGTTCGCGGAGCATTGGTATCTGTGATATTCGTGTTCGTGTGGTCATCATCACGAACGCGTAGAGCATTTTGTGGCAGTGGCAGTGGCATTTGTGCTTCACAATTGCGATGATATTCCCGCAATCGCGGTGGGTATCCCTGAAGCAATGTTGTAGGTTATTATTTTTCGGACATTGAGTTCATTTACCATAATTTGATATTTTGAGCTCGGATTTGGGCGATGTTGGAGAGAATTTTCACCATTTGGATTGAGATAAGTATTTTTGACTCGGTTTTGATCATTATTCATAATTGTATCTTCAATTTTAGCATTTGATTGATGAATCTAAAAGAGAAAATAGGGGGATTTTCAAAAGGTTTTCTTTAGTGAATTATTGGATTTTGAACATCGATTCATAGTCGGATTTGAGTGAAACTAGTATGGTTGGACTTGTATTTTAATGGGTTGTCAGAATTTATGAGTTTTGTCGAGTTCCGAGGTGCACGACTAGGTTGACATTTTGGTTGACATTTTGGTTGACTTTGAGTATTTGATTAAAGATACGACCTTTATCATTTGGGTTCGTTTCCTATGGCGTTATTTGATATTTTTAAGTTGTTTTTTGGCTAGTTTTGAGCCATTCAGAAGTCGATTTGTGCGGGATGGCTTTTCTAGAGTATTGGTTTGGCTTGCTTAAGGTAAGTATCTTCCCTAAACTTGGTTGAGGCACTAGTTACCTGAGTTATTTGTTGTAGGTTCATGCTATGGGTGGCGCACATGTGTGAGGTTGATCCTATGTGTATGCACCAAAGTAGTTTACATGCCCGGGGTAGTGTTTTAGGCTATGGTATGCCTTAGGTTGATATCTAAGCTTCGTGCTGTGATATTTCTATTATTTGTACCCCTTTTGTGAGCTATTTGTACAATGTTTGAGATTACATGGAGGTTAATCTCCTGATTGAACCTAATAATTGCTACTTTCGTAATGTATTTGTCAGATTTGAGCTATGAAAGCACACTTTGCACATGCATACACCTTATCGTGTCACCTATACTAGTCCAGGAGTATGGAATTTAATTTTCATTGACCATGTACAAGTATTGTTGTATATTTACTTTCTGTGTGATTTGGTCTAGACTAGTAGCATGTGACCACGCCGGATGGATTATGATATTGAGCCTGTGACCACGTAGGGCGGATTGTGATATTAAGCTTGTTACAACGCCGGGCAGATTATGAGATTGAGCCCATGACAATGCCGAGTGGATTGTGATATTGAGCATGTGACGACATCAGGCGGATTACGATATTGAGCCTTTGACCACGCAAGGCGGATTGTGATATTAAGCATGTGACCACTTTGGGCAGATTATGATCGCACGTGGGTTGTCCGTGTTGTGTGTGGATATGGATCCATCCCCTTAGGGTCACCTTCTCATGTTTCTTCTTGATTGTGTAGACGCTGATTGTGAGAAGCCGGCGGGGTTTTGGTTGATATGGGCTTTGGAAAAAGCCGGCCAATATTTTGGCTCGATTATTGAAACTCTGATGTGGGCCTTAGATTCGTATTGTGATTTCTATTTGGATCGGGTTGGGCGCCGTAATGGATTGATGTTTGGTTATTGCATTTCATCTTTACTTGCAACTTCCTTGGTAGTTTTACTTGCATATCTTCTTTATTTGCTAGATTGTTGACTGAGCAGAGTACGTTAAGTTATTGTGTGCACCAATTTATGATTCATGACTTGACCATATTATTATTCTGCACTTGTTGAAGTTAAAATTTGCACAGGTAATTAACGAGTATCATTTATAATTCTTACTTTTATTACCTAGCCGAGGTTTGTTATGATACTTGTTGAGTACATGGGGTCGGTTGTACTCATACTATACTTTTGCACCTTGCGTGCAGATCCTAGAGTTGAGATGCAATGGATGACGGGGGCTGGCACTGAAAATGTACCTACTTTCAAGATATAGCTACCACTTGTCCTTAGTAGTTTTAGATTCGAATTCTTTGTATGTACATTCCAAACAAATATTTTATTTATTTTTATACTAGCTTTGTAAATCTAAGTCGTAGTGGCTCATGACTTGTACTACCAATCCTTGTGTTATTGTATAGAAATTTAGTTATTTCACTTATGGATTATTATTATTATTCTAGTTTGAGTTGTGTTGGCTTTTATTTGGCTTACCTAGTGGGTTGGGTTAGGTGTCATCACGACTAGGTGAATTTTGGGACATGACAACTGAGCATTGCCATTATTTTGCAAGTGAATTCCTTATGAGTTGTCAGGCATTTTACATGTTTTTGCGTTGCACCTAACTTGTTAATCTATGCCTCTGTGGTTATTTGACGATTTGGTTGTTAGGATGGGATTACATGAGTTTAGTTGGCATTTCATGTTTTAATGAGTTGTTGATAGCATAATAGATTGATGTAAAAGAAAGTTTCCATCGTGCATTGATACATTTGATTATCGAAAGTTTCTCTTGAATGTGTTATTTCGTAACTGATACGGAATCGGATCATGTTGGGTACCTTACTGTTGATACTCTTTATTCCATAATTGTCTATATGGAATATTTTCTTTATGTTATAAATGTTATTGAGTTGTACAGGTTTTGCAAAGTGAGTATATTTTGACATAAAAACCTTGTCACTACTTCTCTGAGGTTAATCAAGATACTTACTGAGTACATGAGGTCGGTTGTATTCATGCTATACTTCTGCACGTTGCGTGCAGATTTTGGAGCGGAATAGCTGTGAAGAAGGAGCTTTGTATTGGAGACGTACCACCATGCCATATTCATGCTACCTTTTTGTTTACGGTAGCTTGAGATTTTATTTTTGTTTATGTAAATGTCAAACAAATGTTGTATTTATTCCTTTCATCGTCTTTGTAAATCTTAATCACAGTGGCTCATGACTTGTACTACCAGTCCTGGGGATAGTTGTAATGAATTTTGTTGCAGTTTTATTAATATAATGATGATTTCTCATTGTAGTAGTAACATATATTGTTTGTCTTGCCTAGCAAGTTAGTTTAGGTGCTATCACAACTTGGTGAGGCTTTGCGTGGTGACAGTCGTCTTGAATCTGATGATTGGGTGAATGTGAGGAACGTTATAAAGTTTATTACAAGATATTATGAGCTCGCCAAAAAGGTTTTAGATTCACGCTATGTCACTTGTAATGCTCGTTTTGAGGATGTATCTCAACTTTATTGTTATTTGAAAATGTGTTTAACTACCGAGGATGAGAATTGGAGAAAAATTGTTGAGCGGATGCAAGAAAAGTTTAAGAAGAATTAGGGTGAGCCTGGATAGATGAATAAAATAATTTTTATTGCTTTCATCGTGGATCCACATGACAAGTTTGAATATGTTAGCCTTGCACTTGATGAACTCTTTGGGGAGAAAAAATGGAAGAAAATAAATGATGAGTTATATGATTATATAATTTTGTGTTTGAAGAGTAACTAGAAAAGTATTCAGCGGGATCTTGTTCTCTATATCCATCTAGATCAACTTCATATGATAACACATCCATACATCTTGTGTGAGTGTTATAACTGTATCATTAAGGACGAAGCTTCACTTGAAGAAATAAAAGGAAGATAGTGGAAGTGGGGGTGCTAAATCAGAGTTGGATAAATATCTTAGTGAAGAACAAGAGCCTTATAGAGAAGAATTTGATATCTTAAGTTGGTGAAAAAAATATGCTCCAAGATTTTCTATTCTTTCAGAGTTGGCTCGTGATGTGTTGGTCATTCGAATTTCGAGTGTGGCGTCGGAATATGCGTTTAGCACAGGTGGATATATTCTTGATTCATTTAGGAGCTCATTAACTCCTAAATGCATGCAAGCTCGTTTTTGTATTCAAGATTGGCTCAGAGAATAGAAGAATCATATTAGTATTGAAGAAGAGCGGGAGGATCTTGAGAAACTCGAACATGGTAAAATTTAATATTTTGTGTATTTTAGTTTAAAATAATATATTCCACGTGTTTATGTTTATATGACATATTTGATTGAATTATCTTTAGATATGAAAAACTTAAGTGGTAATTTAATACTCTATTTGTTTGGTGATATACTTTTGTAGTTTTGTTCTTTTTTATAGATATTCTAAATATGCTCCCTATAATAACTGAATTCATAAATTATGATCAACAAACAATACGAGCCGCCAGATACATCGTCCAAGGTTTCATGATTACCCTGTCCCATGCATATCGTTTACCTGTAACTATTCAATACCCCTACGAAAAATTGATCGCATCAGAACGTTTCCGAGGCCGAAGCCACTTTGAATTTGATAAATGCATTGCTTGTGATGTATGTGTGCGTGTTGTCCTATAGATTTACACGTTGTTGATTGGATGTTTTATCATCAAAAAATTATATTCTAACTTATGATTTTATCTTCTTTTTTTAGGTTCAAGTTCAATCATGCTCCGTGCTCCTAAAGTGCGCTTATATGTTTGGGGATACTTTGAGGTGATAGAAGATAACTAAGAAGTTCGCAAAGTATAGTGCAAGTACTATGGTCGAGTCTTTAATATTCATCCAAAGAGAGATGGCACATATGATTTAAGGAAGTATATCAGGGGTTGTCTTGAGCGTTCTCCAAATATACAATTACGTATTTAGGTTAATTTGTCAACAATTGGGTTATTTTGAATTTGTTAGACTTATTTAAGCTTAATGTGTATGACTTATGGTGGTGCTTGGACGGCTGGGCAGTAGCACTTTTGAATTTGCTAGTTTTTTGTGTGGCTTGTGGTGCTTGCACTTGTTGGCAGTATTACTTTTAGTTTTAGTACCTTGTCTGCATTATTGCTAGTTTATGGGTCTATTTTGGAGCTGTTTTCTTGGCCTTTCTTGGGACAGTTTTGGAGTTGTTTTTCAGCTGAGTTTGGAGGTTGTTTTTGGAGGTTTTTAAAGGTGTTTTGAGGTGGTGTTAATGGCTTTTGAAAGGTGGTGAGATGCTGAAGGTTTTAGGTTTGAAGGTGACGTGAAAATGGTGTCTTTTACATGTGTTTAAGTTGGATATTCATTGAGGTTTTAAGGTGGGATTCTTGGGTGTTTTAAATGGAAGTTAGCGCCTGTTTTGTGGTTTTTATGGCTGGAAAAGATGGGTTTATCAGCTGCTTTGGATCTAAATACTCCCTTGTTCTTAGTCTGGATATACCTTGAAGATGGTAGTCTTCTCGAAATGCACCTGTAACTGATGAGAAGTCTGGCTCTTTTGTATCCTTTTATCATTCTTAGTTTGCTATAGGATATCTTAAGCCAGAGGAGCAAGAGTTTTACCTCATACATTTCCATCTCTTGTTCAATTAAAATAAAGAAGATGACTGTTCAATTTTGGTGTGGCAGTGCAAATATTTTCAAAATATATATGATTCGTGTGCTGTAATTAAAAAAGCAAACTGCATATCAAAATATTTTGATGTTAGAAATATATATGCCTTGACTTTAACAATTGAAATTAATGTTTGGTTGTTTATTGAAACCATATGGAAATCGTACTGAAACAAACAATAAATACCGAACTGTACCGAACTATTTGGTACGGTATTATTGGTTGCACAACCGACATACCGCAGTATCGAACTATAGTTTTTAAATACCGTACCAAAGTACTGAATGCCCAACCCTAGTAGTATTCCATGAGTAATTAAGGTATATGATCAAATCCAAGTGAATATTATTTACCTCCCAGATTATAGTGAAATTCCTCTTAAACTCTCCTCCTCTTGTTCCCCAAAACTCAAAATGGTAAAAAATAAGCTAAGTCCCGAAATTTAGATATAAAATGCCTCTGATTAAACTACCCTTCGCAAACGTGACACAAGCCTCGTGTTAACGAAGCACATGCTGCCTCTGCCCAAAAATCCTCTATCATAATTGTAGACTGGACCTCGCGATTGCGAAGCTTCATTTCACTCCCCCTATGCGAACGCGGCTCATGTCGCGCGAATGCGAAGGTCTGACTCTTGGCACTCACCCATTATTCGTGAATGTGACACCCCTATCGCGAACGCGAAACACAACAGCCCAAATCCTTCATCACAAATGTGGGACACCCCTCGCGAACGTGATCATCACCAAACACCAGAAACTCTGCCAATACGAAATATGCTCCGGGTGGTCTGAAATTCATACGAGACCTCGGAGACCCCGTCCAATCATACCAACAAGTCCATACGGAACCATTACATCTAATAATCAACGGCCAAATCACATGTTGAACTCTCTTAAGTTCATAAACTTTTAAACTTTCAACCAAGCATCCGATTCATATTTAGACACTTCGAATCTCAACCAAATGTTACATACAACTTCCATTCAATAAAATGAATCTATTCACAGTCCCCGGATAACAATCGGAATTTGATAACCCATAGTCAACTATTAATAATACTTAAGAACTCTCCAATTCTTCAAATTATCAACTTTCAACATATAGAATAAAAATCTTATAGCAGCACCCCAAGACCAAATCTATCATAAGAACCTATTGAAACCCTCAAATCGCCAATCCAAGCTCGTTTACATAAAATTCAAGCCTTGATTAACTTTTTCAACTTCAAATGTCAAACTAGGAATTAAGTGTTCCAAATCACTCTCGAATCCCATGAAAACCAAATTACGCATCCCTGCAAGTCAAGTAACATGAAACAAGCATGTGGGAAGCTTCAAATTGGGGATTGAGGTTCTAATACTTAAAATGACCAGTCAGGTCTTACATATTTCGAACAAGTTCTATTCTTTAAAAACAAAATAATCAATTAGCAAATCATTCTGATATTTAAAATATAATGTAAGTTTGAAAATGCTTTTATAATGTCTAAAATATCTTTCTAGAAATTATGATTTCAAGCGTATAGAATCATAAAATAGTTTCTAATATTGTAGGAAAAATATTTATTGAATACAATTTAGTCATAAAATTATAACGAAATTATGTTATGGAAATGTGAGCTCATCTGCTCCAATTAAACTCACATTAAAATTCTAAAATATTTTATCAAACACTTAGAGGGCATGACTTGGTGAAAAAATAACTTTACTAAAAATAACTCTCAACTCACCTTGACTTCTTCCTTTTGGATACCTTAAAAAAGCTCCGATCTAAATTATTCAACTCACCAAAACAATCTCTAAATAGTTAATTCAAGAATCAATACTAAAATCCTCATGATATTTAACTTTTAAAAACATTGGTTTGAATCTTCTTAATTTCTAGAGTTCATAATTAATCTAGGTTTGGTAGTAGTTTCTAGGAGTGAATAGCAACTAAAATATTCACTAACAACTATAGTTCAAAGTGGGTTTAAAGCTTACCTTGAATCGCAAAACCCTAGGTTGGAGAGCTCATGTGGATCATCTAGTGAGTTAAGATAAAATCATGTTATATTCTATGCTGGGGAGTAATAATCTAACTTGAATCGTGTTACATCGCACCTTGAATGGTTGGGATTAGTCTAGTTCGCTTTGGGATTGAGGGAGACGTCTTGGACTTCAAGTTTTGGAACTAACTCTCCTTTTCCGACTTTTTTGTTTATATTCTACGTTGCAGGGCCGCTCAAGCAAAAATTTAGCCAAGCACCTTCACACGCTGCAGGGCACACTCTGCCGGGGTAATATTTGGAGCTAGATTACTGCCTTGGTGTTATGTCCAATCGTGGAGAGCGGGACAAGGCACTCAGTGTCATATCTTGTGACCGAGTGAACCTACATTCATTAACTTACCATACATAACTCATTCCGAATTTAAAAAACACTAAAACCTCTCTTTAACCCATAAATGTCAAACAAAGGAGGAAGCAGTGAACCCTAGCTCTAGCGGTTTCAGAGGAGACACGAGCTCTAGCTGAAATCTTGATCTATAAGTGTCATGGTGGCCGTTGGCCGGCCTCTCAATAAGGCTGGTCGGACGTCTTCATCACCCACAACATTCTCCAAAACACTCATCAAACCCAAACTATGCAAAGCTATTGAAACCTCAAGCATGAAACACTCTCATGCAAATCCTACCTAATGTAACTATAAACCTGTCGAATACCTTCATGGAGAATCTGTGATTCGATGGAAAAAACAAGAAGTTCGTCAGTCTATTAATCATCAAGGACTACAACTCGCAGTATTGGGTAAGTTTTCATATGGTAATCTAGATATTCATGAACTTCAAAAGGCAATCACCATCCAATGTGAAGTGAAGGTCCCCTGCTTGATAGGACTAACTGAAGATACTCACCTCCTCATCAAGTTCTCGTTAATGGAGGACTATGTGCATCCGTTTTCGAAGCCGGCCTTTTACTTGAACATACAAGGAGATATATGGCAGATGAGTTGTATGAAGTTGAATCCGTGATGGAAACTTGATGAGAAAACTCCCATTGCCATTTCGTGGTTTTTTTTTCCGGATTTACCTCTTAATTTCTTTGGAAAAGAATATGTTTTTTCATTAGCTTATGCAGTCGGGTGTCCCATACACGTTGATATGGCCACACAGAATGGAACAAGACTGAGATGTGCTAAGGTAAAGGTTGAAGTCAATCTTTTGACCGAGTTCCCTCAAATAATTGAAATTGTTGAAAACGAGGATGAAAGCGGGACTAAGGAGTCTAAATGGATTTAAATAAAATATGACTACATGCCTTAGTATTATAAGATATTTAAGAAGCAAGGGCCCAATGAGATTGAATGTTGGATTCTACATCCTGAGCTGTACAAAAAAGCTGAGGATCATATAGATGATAAAGGGAAAGAGGTAGAGCTGACTAGTATTGCGGCGACTTCAACAAAAATTCTGAGTAGTGCCAAGGTAATTGGGCGCATATGTTTTAATCTTGCAAAGCAAGAATCGATGCAATGGAGATAATTTCTACAATAGGGACAAGAGAGGGTATGTGCTCGATAAAGAAACAGAGAATGCTAAGAATCTTGATAAGGCCAAGAAGGACGGTAACAGTGTTAAGACTAGCAATACTTTTGATGTCTTAGCCAATGAAGATAATTCCTCAAGTCCTACAGAGTATAAGAAGACAAACCTCAATCCAAAGAGACTGGGATTCCGAAGATAGGTGGCATTGAAGATAAGAAGAACCTGAATACTAAGCCTAATGGTTTGGTTGATGAGGGATCAAAGTCACCTACAAAAACAAAGCTAGGTCAATTGGAGGAAAATATTACTACTAGTCCTAAGGGTGATGGGAGAAAATGAGTATGCTGATGACTCGGTGTATAAATCATTTGTAAAGACAAAGGAGTCTCTCAATGTGTCCATGACTCAGCCAACCCAACAGGTTTCTACACAAATTTTAGGAGAGTTTCAAAGGATATGAAACTTGAAAGGTCTAATAGAGCTGATAGAAAACGATGGAGTGAAATTGGGGACATTGATAATATAAAGACAACAAATTCTAATGCAAAAGGTATTAAGGAATGAGATGACAACGGGGAGAAATAATTCAGTAAAGGGGATATTAAGGATATAGTAAACCCTAACCCTAACTCTAATGCACATACCAAGGTCGGATTCGAGGAAACAGGAGATGATAGCGCTAATAGAGATGACATTACCAGTGATGAGGAGAAGCTACTAGTACATAAGGGGTACACATCCCAACAAGTAAATGAAATAGGTGCAGTTAAACGTAGGAATGAAATAGACAACCCGAAATCGCAGTGTGAGACTGTTTTATCCAATGCCACTGATGCTATAAAGCCTGAAGAAGTTTGAAACATCAAGGATGATACATGAGGAGGTGAAGGTGATATAAATGGCTCAGACAAAGCAGCAGACGAAGTTACTGTGTCTAAAACTAATGGAACAATAAAAGCGGCTCTTTCATCGGATGAAAACACAAACTTGACTTTCTCTTACTTGGAGGAGGAGGAAGGAGTGACTATAATGAAACAAAATGGAGATTACCGCAAAGGGTACACATCAACAGCAGCTGGAATTGGCAGTATACCTAATACATCATCAGTATTGGATGCTTTCCTTATGTCATGTACTTATGGCGTAGGGGAAAATATGCCACTGCAGATTAAGGTACCACTGAAGAGACCTAATCAAGTACTACATGATCTTATCACTCATAATATAGACTGAAGCTCTCTTAATAGATCAGGAAGAGATAAAGGATGAGGGAGATGATAACTCAGCTACAACTAACTTTCAGAACATTCATAGAGAAGGGGATTTGTCACCAAGGGCAAGTACAACAAGTGGTAAGAAGGAACCAGGAAGAATCAGAATCAACCACCACCTAAACTTGTAAGACAACAGCCCAAGAGGGCAATCTCAAAGATAAATTGATGTTCAAATAACTTATATGGAATATCAGCTCTGTAGCTACTCAACATGGCTTTGAAAGAGTGATACAAATGAATAGGGAATATGAGTTTTATGGGGTTGCCTTACTAGAGCCTTTTCAAGACAGTAGGCAAATTCAAAGATAAAGAAGAAACCTTGGTATGGATCATGGTATAATCAATGTAAATGGAAAAATTTAGATATATGTGGATGCAGCAGTACAATGGGAACTTGTGCAAGAAACTGAGCAACAAATCACATTAAAGCTCGTTCATCAAGAGATTGGCCAACACATTATGGCTACTGTTGCTATGTAAAGTGTTCTACACAAGAAAAAATGGAAATATGGGATAACCTTTATTATCTAGAGCATGATATGGTGGTACCTTGGATGTTGGAGAAGACTTCAATGTGATTCTTCGTGAAGAAGAGAATATTGCAGGCTTGCCTGTGCTGCCACTTGAGTATCAAGATTTTGCATCTTGTGTCAATCCTCGTGGAATATTTGATCTTGGCTACCTGGTGGAATGGAGAGCAGATGCAGAATGCATATTCAAAAGGCCGGATAGAATCTTTGTGAATTTATCTTTCTAGAGTTTGCGTCCAAGTATTGAAGTAGAGCACTTCATTGGGACTGGCTTAGATCATGCCCCTTTATTAATGACTTGCGGGAAAAAAGCTACAAATTTCATTAAACCTTTTAGATTTCTCAATTTTTGGACTCAACAAGAGTCTTTCAAGATGTGGTGAGACATAATCGGGTGGATGACTTTGTAGGGGATGTATTCATCATGTTTAAGTAGAAGTTGAAGTGGGTGAAGATTGCATTATCTAAGTAGAGTAAAGAGACATATGGGGACATCTTCAAACATATAGCAATAAGAGAAGATATTGTGAGTTTAAAGGAGATATTATTTGTGGAAGAACCTACCTCAGAAAATAGAATCATCCTTCAAAGGGCACAAGTTGAGCTCATTAACAACTTGAGCTTAGACGAGTAGTTTTGGAGTCAAAAAGCAGGCATGAATTGGTTTGCTAAGGGTGATAGAAACACCAGTTCCTTTCATAATTATGTGAATGGAAAGAGAAAGAAATTGCAACTGAAAAGGATTCAGGATGGTAATAATAATTGGTTGACAACACAAGAATTACTGGCGAATGCTGCTATGAATTTCTATTAGGATCAATTCACACAAGGAGTTGATCCTACTAATTTTGAACAACTCAAAAATGTCCCTAACATGGTCACTAATGCTCAGAGTGTGGAATTGTGGAGATTTCCATCCATGGAGGAGGTGAAGGCAGCTACTTATGCATTAGGTGGTGCTAGTACAGAAAGTGTCATGACCCAAAACCCCACCAAACGTCGTGATGGCGCCTAACCTGCTTGCTAGGCAAGAGAACACTCAACAATATTTACAAATTTCAATTATTACCAGCCATTAAGTAGTTCATAATATGAAAACAAGGCATAATATGTCATAACTCAAATATCAAATATGCATAAATCTCAGACATGGTCTCTGTGATTCCCATAACGGCGGGCGGGCTGATGAGGGCGGATCAAGCAGGACTGGCAGGTTTCTAGGCTGGCAAGCTTCTAAAGAAGGGGTGCACATATCATCTTAGGCGAATCTTACATCGGAATGGGAGAGGAAAGTGAAGAGCTTTATAAGGCATGCACAAGTTCATATAGTACACACATTGTTGGGACTCGAGGTGGCGTAGCCCGAAAGATAAATTTGTGTGGGTCGAGGCCCAAAGTGGACAATACATGCCATTGGCTTGGGTCGTGACAAAATTGATATTAGATTTGATTCTTCCTTAGTATGGTGGTGGGGGAAACCTATGCAGCCTAATAATTTTAGGCGAATCCCACATCTTTGAGAAGCTGGTAGGGCAAACCTTAGCGAGGACGCTGAGTCCCAAGGGGGGTTAATGAGATTCCCATGACGGAGGGCGGACTGATGAGGGTGAGTCAAGAAGGACTGGCAGGCTTCTAGGCTAGCAAGCTTTTGAAGAAGGGGTGCACATGTCACCTTAGGCGAATCCCACATTGGAATGGGATAGGAAAGTAAAGAGCTTTATAAGGCATGGCACAAGCTTTATAATCCTCCTACTTGAACATGTGCTGAAGACTTTTATGATCACTATAAACCTCACATGACATATCATACGATTAATTCCTCCAAATCATAAACACATGCACAATAGTTGCTAAGTTCAAATCATGAACTAGATAATTCTTCTCATGGGACTTCAATTGTAGCTGCGCACAAACAATCACCCTATCATTATGCATTAACACCGCGCCAAGACCAACGCATGAAGCTTTACAATACACTGTGTATGGCCCTGAACCTATGGTCCACACCAACATTAGGGATGTAATAGATGGAAACCCCTTTATGACACGATAATAGTCTTAACACCGGATAAAAGCATCACACACCACATCTACAACATCATCATAATTCGCTGATACTCGAAAGATATCGAGTACACAATATCGCATACAAATAAATAGGAAGGAACTGAAGATATGGGCTTCAAGCAGAAATAAAGTCACACGATAAGGAATCAAGAAAAAGAAAGTTCCTAAAGCCTTATAGCCTCTCACAGATAGGTACTGACATCTCTGTACCAATCCACAAGACTCTACTTGTCCTACTTGTGACTTGTAAGATCCTTAGAACCTAAAGTTCTAATACTAACTTATCATAGCCCAAAATCCCACCAAAGGTCGTGATGCCACCTAACCATCTCGCTAGGCAAGCCAACACTCAACAACAATTATGAAAACAAATTATTAAGTCATTAATAGAGTCATAATATAAATAATAATGCAAAACAAGTCTCAAATCAATATCATAGGTACATAAACAAAAATAGGGTCTAAGCAAGACCACAAATGTCTAATAAACGCCCAAAACTCAGTGTCACTATATCACGAGCATCTAATAAGACTAAATTCTCAACAGAAAAACAACATCTATCCGAAAAGAAATTACATAGAGAGATATAGATAAGTAGGGAAGGGGGAAACAATGTGTTGCGGATTGGATCAAGTAAAGCAGTTCACCACGAAGTCTCCAATAAATACCATTACTCAGACTGATGGGTGCCACTGGTACCTGCCTCAGAACCTACACTAGAGTGTATAAAAGTATAGTATGAGTACAAAACAACGGTACCCAATAAGTATTAAGTCTAGCCTCGAAGAGGTAGTGACGAGGGGTCGACACTAACACTTACCAGCAGTTCAATAAACAAGTGAAGACATAAGTGGAACATGTGATAAGGTGTGAAATCATCAATCAAGTCCAAAAGTGGAAAACACAATAAATCGAGAAACTAGTCATGATCTTTAGACAAAGAGATAGACTATAATATAAGTTATCTTAATTTTTTAATAATTATGATAGGAGTCAATCAACATTCATATATATATATATATATATATATATATATATATATATATATATGTATATATATATATTCAAGACCCATTATACGAGTCTAGGATACAAATGCGTGCTCATGATATACCAAACCTCACTACACAAATCCATATATCCAACACTGGCCAACTACATTACGATCTCGAATGAAACTATCCATGGAATCGTGCGTCGTGTGATACATATATCATCACCATTCTTTTGCAGGCCCAAAGTAACATGGGTATTCACATGACTCCTGATGGACTGATCCACATCCAAGAGTTGTTGCAGTTTGAAACCCGGTCCACTAATAATACTGTTACGGCATGTAACGTGATCCACTCATATTACCATTGTGGCGTGCAACCTGATCCAAGAACAACATCATCAATAATCAATATTTGCTCACAATATCCTTGGTCCAAAAGTATCAACATTTTAAAACTTCCAACTCTCCAACTCATGCGTATGGGAATGAAATTATATAATCAATAAGCATTGGACATAACAATAGATAAGTGGATAAAACCTCATATTGCTAAAAGATGTATAACAACCTGATCAGTTGTTTTGATCTTTAGCATTTTGTCGATAGTTTAATGCTTTGAGTAGCTTAATATGGTGTATTATAACTTGTGTGTATCATTGGTTTTGATTTTTAAGTGTTTCATAATTGATTTGGAAGAGTGATTCTCAATTTGGAAGCTTTAAGTTGGAAGAGTTGACCAGGATTTTGACTTTTGAGGATTTTATGGTTCAGAATTGAGTGGATTTGGTTGCAAGCCACAATGGTATTATTATTATTATTATTATTATTATTAGCGGATCGGTGTTTGCATGCCGAAATGACGCTTGGATTTGATATCATTCATCTAGAGTCAGGTGGTTACCTATGTTACTTTGGGCCCTGTGAGTGCACTCATATTGGTGCTAGTTTGGACATTTGGCCAGTGTCGGATATATGGAAATGTGCGATGAGATTTGATATTGGATTGTTAGCATGTACTGATAGCCTTGACTCATCCAATGGGTTTATATATATATATATATATATATATATATATATATATATATATATGACTGTTGACTGACTCATATTGCAATTATGAAGGATTTAGATAACTAGTATTACATTATCCCCCTTGTTTGAGCATGCATTAGTATCTTAGACTCATGCAGTGGCTCTTATATTATATGTGAATGTCATGCCCCGACCTTGGAGAGCGCGACCAGCGCTCAATCGAGATATCCCAGTTAAGAAAGCCTACTTAATTTCTTCTACCCAACCTTACCCATGAATAATATGAAGATGAATTTCAAGGGTTAGACAAACAAGGGAATAACATATAAAATACCAATTTCATTACTTCTAGAAACTTCATTTCTGATATCCAAAATATTACAAGTTCATAGTTAAAAGTGTAACATGTTTGACAATTACAACATTTCTAGTTTGTTTTGCCCAAATCAAAATACAACCCACACAATGTCTACGGAGCCTCTAAATGAAACAAGAGAGTAATATGAATGTGCCTCAGACAAGGCCCCAGCTATACCTCAAAACACAACATACAATGTCAAATGACATAAAGCCCCGAAGCAGAATAGGGCTCACCAAAATTCGCTGAGTAGAGGGTAAGCTGCTAATGAGGATCAAAGCTACCTGCAGAGGATTGATAAGTTGGTATTTTACCAACTTATCTCTTCTTTATACTTAATACTTTTGCATGATTTCGTTGAAAAACTAAGGCATTTGTTGAGATTCATTGGCATATTTTATGTAGTATGTTATGTGTTAAAGACATGGAAGAAGATAAGTCAAAATTAGTAAAAAAGGGAAAATTTTACTACTGCCAGTTATACTCTTCACGATCGCAGAAGAAGTTTGTGCGATCGCGGGAGTCTAGGAAAATATCGTTCACAAACTCGTGGTGTGGAATGCAAATGCACTGAAGGAATGTTTGGGAAAAGGCCGATCAAATGCCTTTTGCGAACGCGAAGCTCTAGTCGTGATCGCATGGCTTTGGGAAGTTTTGATCCACGATCGCATCTCTTCACAAATGCATATCTTCTCCACAAACGCGTATCTTAACATCAGCCTAGTCAAGTGTTCTTCACGAACGCATATCTTCTTCAGTAATTGCGTGGTTTTGCAGATGTTGGTCACCGCGATCATGGTGCTTCATGTCGCGATCACATAGTTCATTGGCTGGGCGGAATCAGGACAGAATGGGCATTTCACATTTTTGGCTCCCAAACCATTTAATACATGACCTAACTGATTGGAAACAGATCTTTGGCAGTCTTTGAGTAGCAAACACAAGTTTTGGAGCTAGGGTTCTTGCAAACACACTTGGGACTTGAAGATTTGAAGCTTTTGGTTGAGAATTTCTTATCCATTTTTACTCATTTCTTCATTTCCTTGCTTTTGTATTGAATATCTAAGTGTGTAGTATTTATTTAAACAGTTTAATGATGTTTATGAGAATATTCATTATTAAAGTTTGGATTAAATATTTTGTTGTGCTTATGTATTGAATAATTTTTATTAATATTGAAGTGAGGTATTGTTTCTTTAATTATTCTTATTCTTTAATGTTTTCAAAGGGATTAGCAAACCCTAGGACTCACCCATGGAAAAGGTAATTGGGCTTGGTAAAGATTAATTAACAAGAACTTGAGCATTAACCTTCATTTTATAGATTCTACCTAGGGATAGCATTGAACTATTTGTAGCTATAATAGGGTGCACTTAATCTCTTAATTATTTTAGGGATAATTAAATTAGAAAGTCTTGTTAGTCTTTGGAAGAAGCTAATATAGAATTAATCCAAGGTTAATTAACATAAGCTCACTCATATTTATAAAATCATGAAATACATTGGATCGTTACTTGAGTGTAATTCCCCGTGTATCCATGATTGTAGCCATTGATCATTTTACTTTCTTTCTAGGTTAGTTTATATTTTTCGCAATTAGTTATAATATTTTCTCAACACCTTTATTAGTGTTTGGATTAGGATAATAAGTGATAATTCTCTTACACGCCTAATTGCCTACATATTGGTCTCTTTGAGATTCGACCTCGACTCATAGTTAGGTATATTATATTGCATGTGACCATGTCCATTTACTTTTTAGTAGTGAATTTGGACATCATCAAATTTGGCGCCGTTACTTGCGGCCAATTTGGCGCATTTAGGTTCTTTGAGAAGTAATCGTACATGCTTTGGTCCAAACTTGTGAATATTTGTGTAATTAGTTCTTATCTTTGTTTATTTTATTGTGTATTTTCGTAGTGTTGAAAAATGGCATCACATAATAAAAATTGGTCAGATAGTAGTCGTTCATACTTTGATGACCCTTGTCCTTATTGTGGAGGACCACACTCATGGCAAAATTATTTAAATTCTCCCGGGGGAGCGGATTGTACGCACTATCTCAAACCCATGAGTGGATTATATGTCATATGTGTGGTGGTCAAAGTGGTCATTGAGCTAATTGTGCTTATTCGTTCTTCCCTTCCCCGAACCCCCGCTATGATGATTCTATTTTTTGTGATGACAAGGATAGGGATATGGAAGTTGAAGAAATTAGGCATGGTCAAAACGGAGAGTTCAAGCTCATAATGGAATGTCTACTTGAAGGAGGGAACAAAGAGCAAAGATCCTTGAAGGAGCTTTTGGAAACTAGTCTCCAAAGTGATTTGGCGCTTGAAAGGTTGAAATCACAAATGGGAGAAATGCTTCAATCTTTAGAGTTCCAAAAAGCCTCGGAAGTGAATGATAGCCAAGAACCATCCTTAGAGGTTGAAGCTGAAATTCCTTCTTTGGCACTTGATCCAAATCAAGAAGAACTCTCAAATGCTCAAAATGAGAGGTTAATGCTCATGTTGGAGAACATTCTTGCAAATGAGGAGAAGCAAAACTTGGCACCCGAGGACTTGAAAAAAGTACTAACTCAAAATGAGGAGAATATCCGCACCTTGGAAAATCAAATAAAATCTTTGGTTGAGGCTTATGCCAACTAATTTGAGAGTGCGGAAAGAGGTCAAGAAGAATCCAACTTTGAGGAAGAAAGTGAACTTCATTTTGAGGAATCAAAAATTAATCATCTGCCAACCTACTCCATGCTTGTTGATGATAACGAGAAAAATATATAATTAGAGTCAACTGGTGTAATTGAAAATATGGTTGAAGTTGACTCTAGTTAGGGAAAAAAGAGGATGTCAAAATCTGGAAAAAATTGAAATTTGGAGGCTTGATTTCACATTCCAAGCATTTCTCAACATTGGATTTGTGTGGTGAAATGGGAATTGAACTACACGAATTAATGAGGGATTGCGAAAAGGAAAGGCGAAGGCCACACATTTTACAATTTGAAGGCACAGGAAGGAAATATGACAATCCTCACATGAAAGCCAAGAAATGCAAAATAAAAAAAATGGCATTCGGCTTTTTCATCTACTTACCACCCCCTGCCGCTCGTGGTGACAAGCTTGACTGCAAGTTAGGTACCCAATTAGTATCCTCCAAGTGGAGAGAAAAGTGGTGAAGTTGGTAGTTGTCATGACACGACACTAAATGAGGCATTTGTTGGGAGGCAACCTGTCGTTTTCAAATTTTTAGTAATTTTTAATTTATTCTTTTTTATAATAGTTTAGTTTATTATTTTTGACTAATCTGCCAAGTTTCACATTTTTGGGATTGTTTTGAGCAGGTTGCATGGGCCGTACAGTGCAAACCAGTGGCGGAGGAGAACTGCAGAAAATTGCAGAGAACCATGATCCTGTGAAAAGCAATGCGTTCGCATAGAACAATTATTTTTGTTACCTTATGTGATCGCGGAATCCAAAAACCGGACGCGTCTCAGAGAGAAATATTTGTTCGTCATGAACGCGTAACGTGTATGAGATCGGGGGTCATCAGGTAAGTGTCTGAAAATTAAACACAGGACAAAAGTTCTTGAACCCACTTCTGCCAAAAATAAGAACGGATTTCCCTACTCCCTTAACCCCAAAATCATCTTCAATTCTCCACACTCTTCAACTCCTTTGAAATCTTCACTCATCACTCAAAGGTATGAGTTTTGTCAGTCTCCTCCTTCTTGAAAGTAATCAATGTTCTTCATTGTGCTAAAATGGTGAAAGAAAAACTCTTGGTTAGGGCTGAAATTTTAGGGCTTTAATGTGAATATTGTGTGTGAATAAATGCTTGTTTGTTGGGTGAGGTTGGTTGATGGACTAAGGGTTGTTTCTGGTCAAGATCCATGAGTCAATGTTTTCAAATTGCTATGAAAATCCACTGTTCTCTTTTTGTTTGACTAAAGGCCTGAAAGACTTATGTCTGGGCGAGGAAGAAGACCCTCGCGATCGTGTAGGTCTAATCCACTGTTCCCTTTCCGTGATCGTATAGGTCTAATTCTACTGAGAAATAAAATTTCCTTTCACAACCATGTTGAGTATTCCGTGATCGCAATGTCTTAAAGTTGATGAAAACAAAAATGTACCCCGCGATCGCAATGCTTTAGGCTATAGATAGCAAAACAATAGCTTTGCAGAATTTGATCCTGATGCTTTTTGATCCCTTCCTTTGGCCTAAATACATCATAATACATTGTATTAAGTACCCATACACGCTTTTAACTTATGGTTGACTTTTATAGGTACTTTAAACATAAAATGACCTTGGGAACGGATGAAATTGTGCAATCACATGTACCCCAAGCTGTGGAAGAGGAGTATTTCGATCGGGACGGATTCATAGCTGCTAAATGTGACAGAAACTATGACAAACTAATGTCAAAGAGCATCATCAAAGAAATGGACATCTATTTGGACAAACTTGAGGCTAAGATGTCGGATTTTTTTCGAAGATTGACTAGTAGTAGATGGATTTGCTTCGCTCATGAACCAATCAAAGCCAAGTACACAGTAGTAAGGGAATTTTAGGCAAATGCCCTGAAAACCGACTTCCAAGGGGAAGTATTTACCTTTGTTAGGGTCAAGCGGGTCAACTTTAGTCTGGAGGTACTAAATGCACACTATGATCTACCCAATGATGACGATGAGGTATACAGAGACAGAGCAAGGGAGAGAGGAAGCCGGTGATTGGTGGAGAAGGTTCATGATGGGGTAACCCCAACCTGGGAAAGATTGCACAAAGGGTTGATTCTTCTAAATTCATAGTTGAAGACAAGATGTGGATGTCCATTATTGGTGCCAAAAACCTGTCGTCTAAACATGAGTTCGAGGTGACACCTGAGAAGGCATTGATGATTGCTGCTATTATGGATGACTTGCCAGTGAACGTGGACCAGCATACGGTGAGTGAGATTGAGGAAGCATGTAAAGGGAGGTTTAAGAGTCTATTCTTTCCCTCATTGATTACTCAGTTGTGCTATGATGTTGGGTTGCTAAAGGACCCGAATGATTCTGAGAAGGGCCCAGACAAGGCAATTTATCCATTGCTCAGAAAGGGACCATTTGGCGAGTAGAAGAAGAGGATGATTGATGTATCATCTCCTTCATTTGGGCAGTTTACTGAGACTACCACTGGGCCCGATGGTTCTTCCACAGCTGCACCAGGGCTACATGACCCCATTGCACCACTTCTCTTTGGACCTCCCACTATGTGCCACTCTCCAGTCAAATCTATGGCGTCAATGCACATATTCATCGACTTGTTGTTGGCCTTCTTTCTGGTCCATCTACGAAGGGCACTTCTACTGGGACTGGTGACAAGCCATATCTGGGTGATGTAGTTAAGGAGCAAAAAGTAATCAAAAGCAGGTTGGAAGATATGATCCGGAGGAAAGGAAATATTGAGAGGCAACAGTTGAAGTTCAAGGAGCATGAGAAAAAGAAAAGCAAATTCTTGTCCAAAATGATGCACAAGCTGAGTTCATTATGTGGCTCGAATGAATCAGAGGACGCTGAGGATGAGGATTTGGAGCTTAAATTTCCCACCACATCCAGCTCCGAGTGATACCTCTTTCAGGGAGAACCTCTCACCATTTGTCTTGTTTTGTTTAGTTCCATTGAGGACAGTGCAATGCTTTAGGTTGGGGGTGGCTCATTTATATGTGAACTGGATTGGTTAACTTTTGTAGTTTACTAGTGATATTTTGTAGTTTATTTCTAGCATGTTATTTTATTATTTTGTTACTTTCTCTACTTGTAGTAGTATTAATTAAACTATTTGGTTTTTCTTAATACCACGGTTCTTTTCCTAGAAAATAATGTGTCGAACCGGGTGACTTTTCCCTATGATAGATGGCGTGACAACTTTCTTAAGGGATTCGTCTTGTTTAGTTTTTCTCTTTTTAGGTAAATCTTTTTTAGTTAATTTAGTAGCTAGTAGTGAATAAATTAGTTATTGGATGTGATTTTTTTGTCCATAAACTAACGTGTGGTTTGTTTGGTACCAACATGATTTAAACTTTGGCATATGAATTCTTGATCTCTAAAATGAAAAATGATTTAAGTGACAATCCTTGTGGTGACTTTTAAGTTCTATTTGTGGCTCTTTGATTCATTAAATAGTCTTTTAGGCAATATGTGATTTTTTTTAGTTCATTGGTTTTAATTGGATTTTGGATTTATATTTGCATGTGCCATGTGTAGTAGATTTGTTATGAGTTCTTTTGCATTATTTGTAGTCTAGAACTTTCCCGGAATGTGCTTCAAGGCGAAATCCTAGACTAACATGGTTTGAAAAATGATGTTAGGCTTTCCTTAGACCGTTATTGTGCCCTAAATGTCACACCCTTGCATATCTTCCCTAGTCAACCCCTTTTGAGCCTTTAAACATTTTCTTTGGCAACCATTTTACATGCTTTAAACCTTTGTTCTTTATTGATCTATCTTTTGGCGTCCCACCTCCCTATGTACTTTGAAAATGTAAACATAGGATAAAAGCATATGTTTGGGAGCGACGCTTGGAAAAGTTGTGATGTGAAAGTTGCTTAAAAGGTGTAAGGTTAAAAAGACACAAAAAAATAATGGAACCTTACTTGATTTTTGAAAAAGGAAAAAAAATGAGTAACAAAGAAGAAAAAGAATTTTAAAAAAAGGAGTTGTGAATAAAGGGAAGATTAGGTGGTGGAATGAAAAGTGAAGAAAGGATGAAAAAGTTTTTGAAGGAAAGTGTGCTTTAATTATTGTAAATTGTAGTTCTTAGAAAGGTTTTGAGTCACTCTTACCCAAATTATATCTGTCCTTAACCAAAAACCTACATTAAAACCCTTTAAGTCCTGTTTTATTTCGAACCAAGTTTGTCTACATTAATGGAAAGGTACATGAAGGGCAAACCTATGGCACTACTTGTGTTCTTTGAATATCTTTATGTGAGAGAGAGAGAGAGAGAGTTAATTCTTTCCATTTGATATCCCATTTGTGTTCCAAATTTCATTTTATAAGTGTGGGATTCTCTCTTAAGTGTGAGGGCACATGAGATTTGAGTAGTGAATTTAATCCAATTTCCAATTAGGAGGAATGAACAAGGAAAAATTATTTGTGATAAAGAGGCAAATTTTGAAGCTTTAGTGTCATAACTTGATCGCTACTTTGATTAACATAGTGTTTTAGCACTTGAATTAAAATGAAATTTGTGGGAAAGTGGTGATTCATATGTCTTAGATTAATTGTTGGTACCAACTGAAGTCACTAGATTGCATTTAATTTGAACCTTTTTGATTTGACATAATGTTGGTTTACCATTGAACTTGATTGTTGATTCTATTGAAGGATGTTCTTAGTTGTTGACTTGTTTGAGAAAAAGTAATAGTTTAAGTTTGGGGGTTTGATAAGTTGGTATTTTACAACCTTATCTCTTCTTTATAGTTAAGACTTTTGTATGATTTCGTTGAAAAAACTAAGTTATTTTGTTGAGATTTATTAGCATATTTCATGTATGCCAAAATAATGTGATGTAGAGAAGACATGGACAAAAAAAAGTCAAAATGAGTAAAAAGAGAAACTTTACTGCTGCCAGTTATTCTCTTTGCGATCGCGGAAGGAGCTCGTGTGATCGTGGGATTCCAGGAAAATATCTTTCACAAACGTGTGGTGTGGCATGCGATATAAGGCCCCATAAAAATTTTACCGAAAACCCGGAGTTTCGTGGTGCCGAGGTACAGACTTTTTGAGTTGAACAGAGCGTTGAGGAGTTGAAGAAATATTGTTGCAAAACAAGGTATTTCTCGGGTCTATTCTACGGACCGCAGATCTGCCACAGAGTGAAGCAGAGAAATGGGCCAATTTTGGAGGTTGTTTTGCGGTCAACTATGAGACCACATAATCATTTCGCGGGCCGCATATCCGTCGCACAACCAACATGAAGATTTTCGGAGGGAGATTTTGCGGTCCATTCTACGGCCACATAGAGAATGAGAAGTGTGATTCTTGAGTGTTATTTATGCATGCATGTACCATCAAGGTTGGTGAAAAGGTTATTAAGATCAAATGGGTAAACATTGAGTTGTGGGATGAAGGAATCCACCTAGGAGAACCTTGAAACCTTAATATACACCTAGTGCTTGATAAAATTCTCAAATGAGCTGAAACCTCGAGTATCTTCCTAACTATGGTTCAAATTTGTCATATTTCTAATTGATTGAAGTCGCTAGGATTTCCGAAACATTGTAGTAATTTAAAGAAGCTCAAGCAAGGTATATTGGCTAAACTCCTCTTGTAAGTATCGATTTCCATGATGTCCTCGTAAGTTGCGATTATGATTGGCTCAATTTCTTATTTCTCATGTTCCGAGTCCTTCCTAATAGCTTTGATTATTCTAAAATAAGTGTTGTGTTGAAAGATGTATGTACTTAAAATGTGTTTCAAATGTTCCTATCATATCATGATTCCCTCCGAGAATGTAATCTAGTATGATCAATGTACCAAAGGTGTTGTGATTTAAAAAATCGTGTTTCAATTGTAAGGTAGTATGTCTAATTGTGGAAGAGAAACTCAATGCGCTTAAAACTCTTGTTTGCTCATATGTGTTCTTAAAGTTTTGATTTGAAATTCTCTTATTGGTGATAATCCGTGGTAATGCTTGAAAGTTGTAGGGGTGAGTATGAAATATTAAATACGGTCGACGTGCCGTGAAAGATATTACAATTGTGGCCACTAGTGCCAATGAAATGGAAAGATGTATGAAAGATTATGAAATGAGTTGTAAATTCTTTAAATAATAAATTTTTTGGGAGTATCGTTTAGTCACCGAGGAAGGGTAGGTCGAAATAACCTAACCTCGAAAGTACACGTGCCGGTGTAGGAGTGATTGAGGGGTAAATCCTCGTGTTGATGTGATGAGATTATTTCCCCTTATATGGGATGATCTTGATGTGTTGAGATATTTCCCCTTAAATGGGATGAGATTATTGCTAGTGAGATGTGATGTGATGTCGACCCACACGGCATTGTGGTGAGACAGACGGCTTAGCCGATCGGGCTAAGATCGGACGCCATGGCGCACACATGGTGATGTTGTGATTGGATGTCTTTGTATGATATGGGTTAGCCGATCGGGCTGACATCGGACTCCGTTCTAAAATTACGGTGGTGTATCGGTACTAAAGATCTCCCAACTTAAGAAAATTGTAACTTACTTGAAAGTTATCTTTCTCCTAACTTGACACCTTGATACAGTTTGAGGCTCTCATTGATTTCATGTTTCCTTCTCATTTTACTGTTACTCGTTCTATTAAGAGATTGTTTAGTTTTACATACTAGTACTACTCCATATGTATTAACGTCCCCTTTGCCGGGGGCACTGCATCTTTAATGGATGCAGGTGGTTCCACAGCAGGTTGTATTGATCAGTGATAGCAGTACACCCACTCCTCAGCTGACATGGTCAGCCCCATTTCATTTCGGGGTCTTGTATCTCTTTTCCTCTATGTATATTATTTTGAGGTATAGCCAGAGCCTTATTTCCTGCACCATCATGCTACTCTTTTGTATCTATTAGAGGCTCCGTAGACATAGTGTAGGTGGTATCATTGTTTTGGGAAAATAAAATTAAAGATGTTGTATCTGTATCGCATGTTCCACATCAAACTATGAAAGTGTACGTATTTTGAAACTTGTCGATGACATAACTAATGGTAATGAACTGGCATTGTTCACATGACCCCTCATTGTCTAATTAATGAAATATATATTCTCTTTATTCATCGGTGAGTTTGGGTAGAAGGCATTGTACAGTCTTGCTTGGCTGGGTTATCTCAGTTGAGCACTGGTCGCACTCCATGAGGTCGGGGCTGTCACGCCCCAAATCCTGAGGAGCGCGACCGGCGCTCAACCGAGTGAACCCGACCGAGAAAGCCTATTAGATTCCTTCTACCCAAACTCATTCATGAATAAAGAGAATATATGTTTTCCTTAATTAAACAATAAAATGGTCATGTATGCAATTACCAATTTCTTACCAATAGTTTCATCATTTTTAAAGTCTCAAATGGACAAGTAATACCACCACAACACAACATAGTTTGTCTTTCCCCAACACCAATACACAACCCACACTATGTCTACGGAGCCTCTATGGATAAAGAAGAGTACAATGATAATGCCGGCAACAAGGCCCCGGCTATAACTCAACCATAATACATAAAGATCAAAAGATACATGACCCCGGGATGAAGTGGGGCTCACCAAGTCAGCTGGGAAGAAGGTGCATTGCTATCACCGATCAATGTCTCCTGCTATGGAACCACCTGCATCCATTTAAAGATGCAGCGCCCCCGGCAAAAGAGACGTTAGTACTGTCGAATAGTACTAGTATGAAAACTAAACACCAATTTAAGAATTTAGAAATACAAGATAATTATGATGAATCAGTGCGGCACTAGAATAATATAGATAACTGTCTCAACCATAGCAAGCTTATTAAAAGCTATCAACAACATTTATAGGAATGGAGGGTTAGGGTGTAGAATCTTACCTCTAGGATGAAGACCTAGTGAGTTTCCCTTCTCAATCTTCCAAAACATGGGCAAGAATTGAAGAACACCTTCTCACTCTAAAATGTCAGATAATAGCTCAAAAATGACCCAAAGCGTGTATTTAACGAAATAGGGTCGGGTTTTAAAAACCCAAAATGAAGCTCCAGAACAGGTTCAGCGGTCGCATATGCGACAGCATAATGGTTATGCGGACCGTATATCGGTCGCATATTGGTGTCCAAAGTTGGCCAAAATCTGTCTGTGTATGCGGTTACTATGCGGTCCGCATAACTGTTATGCGATCGCATAATGCACCGCAAAACAGTTATGCGGTCGCATAATCGACCGCATAATTTCCCCGGACTGGCCCTTCTCCTGCTCACTTCTGCGGCCATTATGCGGCCCACAGAGTGATTCTACGGCCGCATAATGGACCGCAGAATTACAGTTTTCTGCCAAAAATTTTCCTTTTCATTCTCGTGCATTGTTCAACACGTAAGCCTACTCCGGCACCATGAAACATTATGTACTTTGCAAATTTTACTGGGCTTTACACTTTAGTACTTCGAAATTTTCCGGGGTGTTACATTCTCCCCCGCTTAGGATCATTCGTCCTCGAATGAGGGTAAATATCCGTCATTAGCATCTTATGCAACTCAGTTTGTTTCATATCATATTTGGGCAGCCCCATATTTGACTAACTCCCAAAATTTCCAAATATTTTGCCAGAGTTTCCTTTGTAATTAGGCCTATCCACCTGTCAGAGAGCCCAAGAAATACATCCTAACAGCATATACATAATCCAACAACGTAACATAATATAAAACAGAACCAACTGTGGCCTCACAAGCAATTATATTACCAGAACGGAACACCCTTAACACCAAATGTACAAGTCATACATATTTCATAGGAATATCCCTTAGCATTTTCATAAGTCACAACTCATAATTACATGGTTATTCAAATAAATAAGGATACTTTTTCTTCATTTCTTCTTCTGCCTCCCAAGTAGCCTCTTCAACCTGTTGGTTTCGCCATAGCACTTTCACGGATGCAATTTCTTTATTTCTCAACTTTCGGACTTGCCAATCAATAATAGAAACTGGAATCTCTTCATAAGTCAATTCTTCATTTACCTCAATAGTCTCAACCGGAACAATGACTGTCGGGTCTCCAACTACTTCTTTAACATAGACACATGAAATACCGGGTGTACTAATGACATCTCAGGTGGTACTTCAAGCTTGTATGCTACCTCACCGATCCTCTGAATGATTTTGTACGGTCCGATATACCTCGGACTCAATTTCCCTTTCTTACCAAATCGTATTACACCCTTCATGGGGGAGACTTTCAAAAATACCCAATCATTTTCTTTGAATTCCAAATCTCTACGACGAACATCCGAATAGGATTTCTGACGACTCTGAGCAGTCTTTAACCGCTCCTTAATGATTTTAACTTTTTCCATAGCCTGATGCACGAGGTCTGGCCCTATCAACTATGCTTCCCCAATTTCGAACCACCCAATGGGAGACCTACATCTCCTACCATATAAAGCCTCGAACGGTGCCATTTGACTGCTAGCATGATAAGTATTGTTGTATGCAAATTCTATGAGTGGTAAATAATCATCCCAGCTATATTTGCAGTCCAGAACACAAGCGCGCAACATATCCTCAAGCGTTTGAATAGTCCACTCTGCCTGCCCGTCAGTTTGCGGGTGAAAGGTTGTACTGAGATTCACCTGAGTACCCAAACCTTGCTGAAATTTCTTCCAAAATTTAGCAGTGAATTGTGCTTCCCGATCAGAAATGATGAAAACTGGGGTGCCATGCAACCTGACTATTTCTTTGATATACAACTGAGCATACTGCTCCGCTATGTTGGTGGACTTAACCGGCAAAAAGTGTGCTAACTTCGTGAGTCGATCCACAATCACCCAAATTGAGTCACACTTGCGCGGAGTGCGCGGTAATCCTACCACAAAGTCCATATTAATCATTTCCCATTTTCACATTGGAATTTCTATGTTCTGTGCCAACCCACCGGGCCTTTGGTGTTCGGCCTTCACTTGCTGACAATTTGGACATCTTGCCACTAAGTCTGCCACATTCCTCTTCATATCATTCCACCAATAGACTTCCTTAAGACCATGATACATTTTTGTAGAACTTGGGTGCACGGAATACCTAGTAGTGTGAGCTTCAATCAAAATTCTTTCACGGAGACCATCCACATTTAGAACACATAGTCGCCCTTGGTACCTTAGTGTACCATCATCCATGCCAAGAGAAAAGGCCATGGTCTTATGTTTATGAATCCCCTCTTTCAATTGCACCAACAATGGATCGTTGTATTGTTTTTCTTTGACTTTCACTACAAGTGATGATTCAACCTTATTTTGCACAATTACCCCTCCTTCGCTAGAGTCTGCAGGACGAACTCCCAAACTAGCCAATCGGTTAACTTCTTTGGCCAATGGCCGTTTATATGCCTCCAAGTGTGTTAAGATACCCATAGATTTTCGGCTAAGAGCATCCGCCACAACATTAGCCTTCCCCGGATGGTATGAAATATCAATGTCATAATCCTTGAGTAACTCAAGCCATCTTCTCTGCCTCAGGTTCAATTCCTTCTGCTTGAAAATATATTGAAGGGTTTTATGGTCTGTGAATATATCCACATGGACCCCATATAAATAATGACGCCTAATTTGCAATGCAAATACCACCGCCGCAAGTTCTAAATCATGTGTTGGATAGTTCTTTTCATGATTCTTTAGTTGCCTAGAAGCATAAGTTATCACCTTTACATGTTGCATTAATACACATCCAAGCCCAATTCTTGAAGCATCACAATATACCACAAATCAACACCGGTGCCATAGTCAATCTTGCTTTCAATTCTTGGAAACTCTTTTCACAAGCATCTGACCATTGGAACTTAATTGCCTTCTGCATCAATTTAGTGAATGGAGAGGCAAGAGTAGAAAACCCCTCCACGAACTTTCTGTAATATCCAGCTAAGCATAAGAAACTGTGAATCTCTGTTGGAGTTGTAGGCCTCGGCCAATTCTTCACAGCTGAAATTGTCTGAAGATCAACCTTAATTCCTTAAGTAGAGACTACATGACCCAAGAATATGACCAATTCAAGCCAAAATTCACACTTTGAAAACTTTTCATATAACTGGTGCTGATGCAGGGTTTGCAGAACTACCCTGAGATGATCGACATGGTCTTCTTGACTTCGTGAATATACAAGAATATCATCAATAAACACTATCACAAAAGAGTCGAGGAATGGCTTTAAAACGCGATTCATAAGATCCATAAAGGCTGCTAGGGCATTTGTGCCCAAACGACATCACCAGAAATTCAAAATGCCCATACCGGGTCCTAAAAGCTATTTTCGGAATATCCCGCTCCCTGATCTTCAATTGGTGATACCCGGATCTTAAATCAATTTTGGAGAAGTACCTGGCACCTTACAATTGATCAAACAAGTCATCTATCCTTGGTAGTGGGTACTTATTCTGGATTGTGACCTTATTAAGCTGCCGATAGTCAATACACATTCTTAGTGACGCATGTTTATTTCTTACAAAAAGGACCGGTGCGCCCCAAGGTGACACACTCGGCCGGATGAAACCCTTTTTTAACAAATCTCTTAATTGTTCCTTTAGCTCCTTCAATTCTGCCGGTGCCATTCTGTAGGGTGGAATAGATATCGGAAGTGTATCTGGCATCACATCAATCCCAAAATCAATCTCCCTGTCTGGTGGGATCCCAGGGAGTTCATCCGGAAATACTCCTGGAAATTCATTCACAACAGGCACGGACTCAAGTATAGGTTCCTCAACATCGGTGTCTGTAACCCGGACCAAATAGTAAATATATCCTTTGTTGATCATTTTCGTGGCCTTAAGGTAAGAAATAAACCTACCCTTCGGCACTACATCATCACCCTTCCACTCAATAACTGGCTCATTTGGAAATTCAAACCTAACAGTTCTGGTTCGGCAATCAAGCTTGGAAAAACAAGAGTAAAGCCAATCCATCCCCATTATCACAGCAAAATCGACCATTCTCAATTCAACAAGAATGGCCACGGTGTCTCGACCACGCAACGTGACAACACAATCCCTATAAACCCGCGCGACCAAAATAGACTCACCAACCGGAATAAATACAGAGAACGGATCATGAAGCTGTTCTGGTTCTATCCCAAATTCCATAGCAACATAAGGAGTGACATATGACAAAGTTGAACCGGGATCAATAAGAGTATATACATCATGAGATTAGACAGTCAATACACCTGTGACAACATCTGGAGAAGCCTCTAATTCCCGATGTCTCCGCATAGCATAAAATCTGCTGGGTCCTCTCGAATTCTGTGAACCACCCCTAGCTGCACCACGCCCCGCAGGCGCTGGGGTCCCTCGAGCTTGAGGTGCTGTGCATGTAGTAGTTGCAGAATTAGCTGTCTGTGCCGCACCTCTGCCCATATTTCGGCGGGATAAGCGGCAATCTCTCTGAATGTGACCCCTCACACCATACCCATAGCATACTGGTAGGTCCATGAAGCAGGACCCAAAGTGCATCCTCCCACACTTAGTGCATGGAAGCCTCCGCTGTTGAAATATTCTATTGGGCCGACCTTGTTGGTGGGGTCCCTTGTTGCCCTGACTGGGTCTAGATGACTATGCACCCATCGAAGACAAGACAAATGATTGGGATGGTCCTGATGACGCTCCCCTGGATGCCGACCTACCACCACCACTACCAGAAGAACCACCAAAGTTGCCCGCGGACCGGGCCTTGCTGCTACTCTGATGCTCCATTCTATTCTTCAATTTGCGGATCTCTGTGGCTTGAGAAAATGCCACCATCTTACCATAGTTCATATCGGAATTCAAGCCAGCTGTAGAGGCCTTATTGATAACCAAGGGGCTAAGGCCCTGTACAAACCGGCGCACTCTAGCCTCCATAGTAGGTAACATGTGAATAGCATACTTGGACAGGCGCGCAAACTCCATATGGTACTCCCACACATTCATACTACCCTGCTTCAGGCTTTCAAACTCAGCGGCACGAGCTGCCTTAGTTTTGGCAGGCAAGAAAGGCATATGTGAACTCACCCCACCTTGCCAGAGGGCTTACCTCCTCACGAGATTCCTCCCACAACTCAAACCAAGACTAGGCCACCCCTTTCAGGTGGTAGGAGGCCAATTCTACTCCCTCCATCTCTGTAGCATGCATAACCCGGAGAGTTTTGTGCATCTCATCAATGAAGACCTGGGGGTCCTTCTCAGGATCAGCACTCGTAAACACTGGAGGATCTAACTGAAGAAACTTGTTCACCCTAGTACTAGCAGATTCCCCTGGATGACTAGAAGAAGTAGGCCCAACACTCGATCTCTAGGCCTGAGAAGCCACTAACTGTGTCAACATTTGTATGGCTCCCCTAATATCAATATCAGACACACCAGAATCGGAAGCTGGAGGTGGAGGTGGAACTGGTATATCAGTTGGAGGAACTGTTGCACCTTCAGTAGGTATAGGGACAGGTGCGGTCTTATCAGTTGTAGTAGAGTCAGGCAGTGTAGTAACTGGAGGAATATTCTCACTCCTCGGGTGCTCACCCGCATCAGCAATTATAGGGTCAACTTTCACTCCTGGGGTGACATTGGCTCTTTGGCTAGTTCTTGCCTTCTTCTTAGGTGCCATGTACTAAAAATTAGAGCAACACAGGAGTTAAAGGAGGAACAATCTTACAACCAGCTTTATCGCACGATCAAGAACATGAAAGAAGGGTATTATTCCTAAATGCCCATGTAGCATCCTAATTATAGATGTGGTCGACAACACACCGATAATAAGGACTCTACTAGACACGAATCCGAGACATCCTAGGACACTTTAAAACCTTAAGCTCTGATACCAAGTTTGTCATGCCCCAAAAATCGAGGAGTGCGACCGGCGCTCAACCGAGTGAACCCGACCGAGCAAGCCTATTAGATTCCTTTTACCCAAACTCATTCATGAATAAAGAGAATATATGTTTTCCTTAATTAAACAATAAAGTGGTCATATATGCAATTACCAATTTCTTACCAATAGTTTCATCATTTTTAAAGTCTCAAATGGACAAGTAATACAACCACAACATAACATAGTTTGTCTTTCCCCAACACCAATACACAACCCACACTATGTCTACGGAGCCTCTATGGATAAAGAAGAGTACAATGATAATGCCGGCAACAAGGCCCCGGCTATACCTCAACCATAATACATAAAGATCAAAAGATACATGACCTCGAGATGAAGTGGGGCTCACCAAGTCAGCTGGGAAGAAGGTGTACTGCTATCACCGATCAATGTCTCCTACTGTGGAACCACCTGCATCCATTTAAAGATGCAGCGCCCCCGGCAAAAGGGACGTTAGTACCGTCAAATAGTACTAGTATGAAAACTAAACAACAATTTAAGAATTTAGAAATACAAGATAATTATGACGAACCAGTGCGGCAATAGAATAATATAGATAACTGTCTCAACCATAACAAGCTTATTAAAAGCTATCAACAACATTTATAGGATTTAAGATGAGATCCTATGTAACCATCTTCACACAAAGTGGCCCCGCCGCCTCACCCGATGTATGCAGGTGGAGGTGTATGTACAATACCACAACTCTAATCAAGCGGCCCTGCCGCCTCACCCCAATGTATGCGGGTGGATATATAACCACAGTACTAAGAACTTACGTAAAGCGGCTATGCTGCCTCACCCCAATGTATGAGGGTGGTGGTGCCACAACAATACCAAAACTATACACAAAGCGGTCGTACTGCCTCACCCCAATGTAAGCGGGTGGAGATGCAGTCCCACAATATCATAATTCCTACACAAAGCGGTCATGCCGCCTCACCCCAATATATATGTAGGTGGAGGTGTATCACAATCACGATCTCTCTACCATAATCCCCACACAAAGCGGTCATGCCGCCTCACCCCAATGTATGCGGGTGGAGGTGTATCACAATCACAATCACAATCTCTACACAACTTGGCATAATACATTTCACATAAATCACAACTAGAAATTATAACATGTGGATACATAATCCATAGTTTGGGACACATCCTCAATTTATAATGCAATATGATAAGAGCATTTGAAATAAGAATTGAACATATATCTTCATCACAAAGTTGATCGGAATACTCGATTTATAATCAACATCTCGGAACTCACAAGGATAATGAGAATTCCAACTCTTAAAGAAGAGTTTAGCCAACATACCTCACTTGAGCTTCCTTACACTCTAAATGTTCCTAAATTCTTAGCAACTTCAATCTATTTTAGAAATATAACAAATTAAACCAAAATTAGGAAGATGATCATGGTTCTAGCTCATTTGAGCATTTTATCAAACACTAGATGTGCATTAAGGTTTCAATATCCTTTTATGGAGGATTCCATCATCCCACAGCCTAACCTTTACCATTTTTAGCTCAACAATCTTTCTACACCCCTTGATAACACATGCATGTACAATAACCAACCCTCTTGCCCAGAAATTATCTTGCTTATTATCCATTTCTACACAAAATTCGAAATTGAGGGTTAGGGTGTAGAATCTTACCTCTAGGATGAAGACCTAGTGAGTTTCCCTTCTCAATCTTCCAAAACTTGGGCAAGAATTGAAGAACAATTATTGGAGAACACCTTATCACTCTAGGGCACCCTCTCTCACTCTAAAATATTAGATAATAGATCAAAAATAACCCAAAGCGTGTATTTAATGAAATAGGGTCGGGTTTTAAAAACCCAAAAATGAAGCTCCGGAACAGGTTCTGCGGTCGCATATGCGACCGCATAATGGTTATGCGGACCGCATATCGGTCGCATATTGGTGTCCAAAGTTGGCCAAAATCTGTCTGTGTATGCGGTCACTCGTGCATTGTTCAACCCAAAAAGTCTGAGCCGCGGCGAGCTAGAATTTCTATAATCCTCAACACTTAAGCCTAGTCCGGCACCATGAAACATTATGTTCTTTGCAAATTTTATCGGGCTTTACACCTTAGTTCTTCAAATTTTTCTGGGGTGTTACATTTTCCCCCACTTAGGATCATTCGTCCTCGAATGAGGGTAAATATCCGTCATTAGCATCTTATGTAACTCAATTTGTTTCATATCATATTCGGGCAACCCCATATTTGACTAACTCCCAAAATTTCCAAAAATTTTGCCAGAGTTTCCTTTGTAATTAGGCCTATCCACCTGTTAGAGAGCCCCAGAAATACATCCTAACAGCATATACATAATCCAACAACGTAACATAATAAAAAACAACACCAACTGTGGCCTCACAAGCAATTATATTACCAGAACGGAACACCCTTAACAATAAATGTACAAGTCATACATATTTCATAGGAATATCCCTTAGCATTTTTATAAGTCACAACTCATAATTACATGGTTATTCAAATAAATAAGGATACTTTTTCTTCATTTTTTCTTAGGCCTCCCAAGTAGCCTCTTCAACCTGTTGGTTTCGCCAAAGCACTTTCACGGATGCAATTTCTTTGTTTCTCAACTTTCGGACTTGCCGATCAATAATAGAAACTGGAATCTCTTCATAAGTCAATTCTTCATTTACCTCAATAGTCTCAACCGGAACAATGACTGTCGGGTCTCCAACTACTTTCTTTAACATAGACACATGAAACACCGGGTGTACTAATGACATATCAGGTGGTAGTTCAAGCTTTTATGCTACCTCACCGATCCTCTGAATGATTTTGTACGGTCCGACATACCTCGGACTCAATTTCCCTTTCTTACCAAATCGCATTACACCCTTCATGGGGGAAACTTTCAAAAATACCCAATCATTTTCTTTGAATTCCAAATCTCTACGACGAATATCCGAATAGGATTTCTGATGACTCTGAGCAGTCTTCAACCGCTCCTTAATGATTTTAACTTTTTCCATAGCCTGATGCACGAGGTCTGGCCCTATCAACTTTGCTTCCCCAATTTCGAACCACCCAATGGGAGACCTACATATCCTACCATATAAAGCCTTGAACGGTGCCATCTGAATTCTAGCATGATAGCTATTGTTGTATGCAAATTCTATGAGTGGTAAATAATCATCCCAGGTACCTTTGAAGTCCAGAACACAAGCGCGCAACATATCCTCAAGCGTTTGAATAGTCCGCTTTGCCTGCCCGTCAGTTTGCGGGTGAAAGGCTATACTGAGATTCACCTGAGTACCCAAACCTTGCTGAAAGTTCTTCCAAAAATTAGCAGTGAATTGTGCTCCCCGATCAGAAATGATGGAAACTGGGGTGCCATGCAACCTGACTATTTCTTTGATATACAACTGAGCATACTGCTCCGCTGTGTTGGTGGACTTAACCGGCAAAAAGTGTGTTGACTTCGTGAGTCAATCCACAATCACCCAAATTGAGTCACACTTGCGCGGAGTGCGCGGTAATCCTACCACAAAGTCCATATTAATCATTTCCCATTTTCACATTGGAATTTCTATGTTCTGTGCCAACCCACCGGGCCTTTGGTGTTCGGCCTTCACTTGCTGACAATTTTAACATCTTGCCACAAAGTCTGCCACATTCCTCTTCATATCATTCCACCAATAGATTTCCTTAAGACCATGATACATTTTTGTAGAACCTGGGTGCACGGAATACCTAGTAGTGTGAGCTTCAGTCAAAATTCTTTCACGGAGACCATCCACATTTGGAACACATAGTCGCCCTTGGTACCTTAGTGTACCATCATCCATGCCAACAGAAAAGGCCATGGTCTTATGTTTATGAATCCCCTCTTTCAATTGCACTAACAATGGATCGTTGTATTGTTTTTCTTTGACTTCCACTACAAGTGATGATTCAACCCTATTTTGCACAATTACCCCTCCTTCGCTATAGTCCGCAAGACGAACTCCCAAACTAGCCTATCGGTGAACTTCTTTGGCCAATGGCCTTTTATATGCCTCCAAGTGTGTTAAGCTACCCATAGATTTTCGGCTAAGAGAATCCGCCACAACATTAGCCTTCCCCGGATGGTATAAAATATCAATGTCATAATCCTTGAGTAATTCAAGACATCTTCTCTGCCTCAGATTCAATTCCTTCTGTTTGAAAATATATTGAAGACTCTTATGGTCCGTGAATATATCCACATGGACCCCATATAAATAATGACGCAAAATTTTCAATGCAAATACCACTGCCGCAAGTTCTAAATCATGTGTTGGATAGTTCTTTTCATGATTCTTTAGTTGCCTAGAAGCATAAGCTATCACCTTCCCATGTTGCATTAATACACGCCCAAGCCCGATTCTTGAAGCATCACAGTACACCACAAATCCATTTATACCCTCTGGTAGAGTCTACACCCCTTGATAACACATGCATGTATAATAACCAACCCTCTTGCCCAGAAATTATCTTGCTTATTATCCATTTCTACACAAGATTCGAAATTGAGGGTTAAGGTGTAGAATCTTACCTCTAGGATGAAGACCTAGTGAGTTTGCCTTCTCAATCTTCCAAAACTTGGGCAAGAATTGAAGAACAATTATTGGAGAACACCTTCTCACTCTAGGGCACCCTCTCTCACTCTAAAATGTCAGATAATAGCTAAAAAATGACCCAAAACGTGTATTTAATGAAATAGAGTCGGGTTTTAAAAACCCAAAAATGAAGCTCCGGAACAGGTTCTGCGGTCGCATATGCGACTGCATAATGGTTATGTGAACCGCATATCGGTCGCATATTGGTGTCCAAAGTTGGCCAAAATCTGTCTGTGTATGCGGTCACTATGCGGTCCGCATAACTTTTATGCGATGGCATAATGCACTGCAAAATAGTTATGCGATCGCATAATCGACCGCATAATTTCCCCGGACTGGCCCTTCTTCTGCTCACTTCTGCGGCCATTATGCGGCCCGCAGAGTGATTCTGCGATCGCATAATGGACCGCAAAATTACATTTTTCTGCCAAAAATTTTCCTTTTCATTCTCGTGCATTGTTCAACCAAAAAAGTCCGAGCCACGGCGAGCAAGCTTGCCGCGAAGAATTTCTATAATCCTCAATACGTAAGCCTAGTCCGGCACCATGAAACATTATGTTCTTTGCAAATTTTACCGGGCTTTACACTTTAGTACTTCGAAATTTTCTGGGGTGTCACAGGGGCATGACATGCGAACACACTGAAGGAATATCAGGGCAAAGGCCGGTCAAATGCCTTTCGCGAACGCGAATCTCTGGTTGCGATCGCGTGTCTTTGGGAAGTTGTGATCGGCGATCGTGTTTCATATTAACCGAACGTATAGTTCAATGGTCGGTTAGCCTTGTCAACTGTTCTTCGTGAACCCGTCTCTTCTTGAGAAATCACATGGCTTTGCAGATGTTTGTCACCGCGATCACGGTGCTTGATGTCGCGATCGCATAGTTCATTAGCTAGGCAAAATCTGGACAGAATGGGCATTTCATATTTTAGACTCCCAAACCATTTAATACACGACATAGATGATTGGTAACAAATCGCTTTTGGCAATCTTTCAGTAGAAAATATAAGTTTTGGAGTTAGGGTTCTTGCACATACACTTGGGACTCGAAGATTTGAAGCTTTAGGTTGAGAATTTCTTACCCATGTTTTACTCATTTCTTCATTTCCTTGTTTTGCATTGAATATCTAAGTGTGTGGTATTTATTTCAACACTTGAATGTTGTTTATGGGAATATTAATTATTACAGTGTGGATAAAATATCTTGTTGTGCTTATGTATTGAATGATTTTTATTAATATTGAAGAGAGTTTTTGTTTCTTTAATTATTCTTGTTCTTTAATGTTTCCAAAGGCATTAGCTAACCCTAGGACTCTCCCATTAACTTTGAGTTAATCCTAGAAAAGGAAATTTGGGGTTGGGAAAGATTAATTAACAAGAACTGGAGGCTTTAACCCTCATTTTATATATTCTACCTAGGGATAGGATTGAACTACTTGTAGCCATAATCAACCGCAGTTAATCTTTTAATTGTTTTAGGAATAATTTAATTAGGAAGTCTTGTTTGTCTTCGTAAGAATCTAATATAGAATTATTATCCGACGCTAATTAAGATAATGTTACACCCCATATTTTTGTACGTAAAAGTGCGTCGTAAGCAGAATAAAGTAGGGCCAAAGATGAGATCATCTTTGAAAGTATATAAAGTAATTTAATCATGTTACCTCGGAGGTTAAAAATATTGAAGATCATGAACAACAAGTACAAAGAGGGTTGGGAGGTTTAGAAGCTAAAGGAATTGAAGAAAATAATGTTTCGTCGAAAGTCGACAAGTTGGGAATGTTATAACATGTACTTTTGGGGTGAGACTAGGGTAATTAACACGATAAGGAGGTTATGTTATGATTTATGTTAGTCGTATGATAGTCGTGTGTTATGTTTTAAAGTCAAGCGAGTTGTGGAACAAAAGTCGATGAAAGTCATCACAAGTTACGTTCATAAGTTATACTGAAATTTGGGTAAAATGTCACTGAGATTTTCTCCCAATATACTTAGAGTTACCGGGTGATCCACCCATAAAATTGAATATATATGAGTCTATTTTCAAATGCACTAAACCGTTTGTCAATAAGACATTGGAGTAGAAAGATATATTTGTTTTTGCAAGACTGCGCAGACAGCTAGGTGACAAGTAGGTGTGTCACCTACTTGCTTAAATGAGAGGATTAAATATTTCCAAAAAGGGGATATTTCGGGTCGGCCAGAGAGACCTTTTAAGGGATTATATCCTGAAAATATTTCACTCATTATATAGCAAAATAACCAGAGATAAGCCCCTGCAAAAGTCCTCCCGATAATTGAACACAACCCCTAATTGATTTTCTCTTCTTTTCAAGTTCTAGTAGGAGGAAAACCTAGGGTTTGAAGAATCCAAGATAGGAGCTGAGATATTCAACAAATAAGGGAATTTTGCTGCTCTCTTTCATCCATTATTTCAGCTGGAAATGTATGGAAAATCGTTCTATAATTGTAAGAACTCACGGGACGGTGATTGGAAGCCATGAGTTCGAGTTATTCAACTTGTAGTGGACTGTTTTGTCGGCTATTTTGTATTGCTGTACAATTGCGTGTTTTGCTACTGTTTTAGGGATTTTTGGAGGAGAAAGGGTGTGGAGAAGCACCACATAAATCCAGGGTGGTGGGCTGGTCGTTCGTCATAACATTTTCGGGTCATTTGACACTACTACGGTAGTCGTTTTTTGTATGAAGAGATTGGGGTGTATTGGAATGTTTTATAGTATTTTGTGGTGTATATAAGGTTGAAAATAATGTATATATATTTTTATTATTTTGTTCTTGTGTTTTTGGTGTTATCTCGAATTTGGAGGAAGTAAAGATTATAGAGGAGATCGTCTTGTGTATGAAGAGATTGTTTTCTTTCAGTCAAGAGAGTAGAGGGTCTATATATATATATACAGTATTACAGTATTTTCACCACCACCAAGCTATAATCGGTTGGTAAACCCCTATTGGGCAACCTCTAATCAGATGGTAAGTTATATAACGAGCCTACTGTGGCCGAGTGCCTATGAGTGAGCCTAGAATGGCCTAGATACCGAGCCTAGTATGGCCGAGCGCCGATGAGCGAGCCTACTACGGCCGAGCAGTTACACGTTCCAAGCCTTATAGGACCAGACAGTTATTTTACTTACTATATTGAGAGAGTTTAGTCAATATCAGCAGGTAAGTATATCTCCAGATCATCTTTGACTCCCAGTAACTTTTAGTTATTATATTATCAGTTTAGTTTCAGCTTTCAGTTATTTTATCACCTTACATACTTGGTACATAATTTCGTACTGACGTCCCTTTCCTTGGGACGCTGCATTTCATGCATGCAGGTTCGGAGAGAGAGATTGGTAGACCTCCTCCGTAGGCGTTGTCCGTGTTCAACTTGATCAGTAAGCTCCACGTCCTTAGAGTTGCTGACGAGCTCGAAATACACACTTAATTTATGCTCGGTAATCAAATATAGTATAGTATAATGTCATATCCACAGAGATTGGATTCAAACTGTATTCTCGTAGTTTCTAGCTTGATCGCTATCCAACATGATCCACAATTGAGATTTATATGATATCTAACTAAAATTAACTAAGATCTAAAGCTATTGACTAATGTCAATTGAAACAAGGAGGTTATCAGTAGGAGGAAATAAGGATTGATAGGATAGGTGTAAGATAATTATTTGGGATCTAACTCTAGATAATTCACTTCTAATGTTTAAGTGAGTCTCTCGAATTCACTCAACTATCAGTTCAACCGTTCAGCAAAAACTCCTCTCTCGATTAAGTTTTAACCTCACAAGATGAACTAATTTAAGCACGTGAAGATATGCAAGAATGCATAGTGGATTGGTCTTTAGGAAAAACTCTTTCGCTTATTCTCCTAACTAGGTTTAACCAATGATTCAACTAGCCTCTTTCGATTCCTAAGAAGAATCTATGAAATCAACCAACAAAATAATGCAAATATGTCACAAGTTATGCCTCTCTCAATTACATGAACAAGTGAATATAGAAGAAATAGTTAAATCATCCAAGAACGCTTCAATACATAACACTAGAGTTATAATCCACAAACAATCATCAATACACCAAATCCATCAAACCCTAAAGTGAATTACTCCATAGGTATGGAGCAATTCATCACAAATAAGTTTAAAGTAAAGAAAAACATAAATTCAATCCAAACTCGGGTCTTGAGTGAGGAAGGAATGATGAAATCCTTGTGCTCGTGTTTTTCTAACTGCTCCTTCGCTTCCTTAAGTCGAATATGTATCAAAAGTCTAGAAAATAACATTTTTTCATGTATTTATACCATGTAGGGTCGGGTCCAAATGAAATCACCTTTTCCTTTGCGAAATAGGAGATTTACTCTATAAAGATTGCATAGACGCGCCGCATACGGTGACGCTCCATGCAGGGCATTAGTGGGGAAATCCAGAGAGCTCAACAATTCAACAGGCAGCAAAAATACATTGTTGCGTCGCACAATGCCTCACACCGTGCGTCGCACTAGTGCAAATTTCTCAGAGTACGGCTCAAATCTTGCATTTTGACGTCCAGACTTGGTCCTTGACCCCCGAATACGATCCTGGCTTAATCCCTTGGGATTTTACTCAGACTTCAAAGCTCCAAATCGCTCGAATTCATTCCATAACATCTACATAGCTCAGAATCACTCCTACAAGGCATAAAACACACAATAAGTGCAAAACACTATCAATTAAAGCTCAAACACAAGTAAAGTGCTGTTAATAAGAATGCAATAAGCGACTAAAATACGAGATTATAGCCTACCATCAATACCCCACAGTTAAACCATTGCTCGTCCCCGAGCAATAAAACTACACCTCACATAGACGCGACCGTTTTCAACAACTCTCATAATTCATCACACCAGGAATATTTAAAACAGATTAAGTACAATTCTGTAACATCCAAACCTCAAATTATAACTCAAAACCACCACACATTATTTATAACCCGCTCACTTACTCTAACACAAAGGTCAAGCATTACCTTTCCTTCGTGAATCAAGTGCCCTCACACAATAATAGAGAGTAATTTCACACACAATAAAATTTAAGAGCAATTAGGAACTCAAGATAGAAAGAATTCGCTCACTCTCAGAAACAACATTCATGTTCCACAAAAGACGTACCATAGGCTTGCCCGTAATGTACTACTCTATTAATTGAGATCATTCAATCAAGAATCAAGTAGGACTTTATTTGGTTGTAATGCACGCTACGGGATTGGTAGGATACATTTGGATATAGGAGTGACTACACCTTTATAAGCACTTTAATACATACATTTCATTGTTCAAAACCCCACATTTATGTCAAAACCATAACTCCACCCTCACATCAATATACATTAACTCCCTACTTCTTTAAGCACAAGTACATCAAGAGTCACTACTATTAACGAATCTAATTTTTCTTTTCTTTTCTTATTCAATTCAAGTGGCTCTTACTTTTTCAAAATAGTGCACCTTTCTATTTTTTTCAATAGTTCCACTCAAAAGCCAAACCAACACCCCACATTTCAACTTTTACAAAGTTCATAAAAAATCCAAGTGCTCACGAGAGGTAAAAGGTTCAAATAGATGGTCAATTCAAACAAATAGGTAAGGCTTGTAATGTGGTTTCCAAAGAAAAAAGATTACATGCTCAACGGGGTTGACTAAGATATATAATAATTAGGTGGGTAAAAGCATATAACTACCTCAATAAAGAAATGCCTATATCACTTCCAAAACTGAATAAAACTACTATTTCACTTTGCAAATACACGGAGCAAGTTCTATACATCAAATGCAATGCACATAATAACACAAAACCTCACACACACCTAGCACATAACTCACTCAAGATTGGATTATCAAGACACTCTAGTCAAAGCAGTTAAGCAAAGTTAAGATCATGCACTTTAAGGTACTTATACAAGAGTAAAAAACTGACCCTAAGCGTCACAACTAAAGCACTCACTATTCTCAAGGTATGATAAAGTCAAGAGATATTGCCTTCAATTCAAATCATAGCACAAGGTTTCCTACTCCTAACAAAAAAAAACTAACTACACCCGGTTCAAACAATACCCTTGGAAAAGAACCGCGGCACAAAGAAAAATCAAGGGGGAATTAATACACTACCTAACAAAAGAAAATGTTTTTGTCTTTTTCTTTTGACTTTAATCCCTCAAGAAACCTGTCGATGATATCCATCATCGGGAAAAATCAAAATTTTTTAAAAATTATGGTTTTTGTTGAAATTTGTTTCCAATTCTTAACTACTACAACTAACAAAAATAAAACTAAAACTAATATATATACATACAAACAGATATCCCCCACCCCATACTTTAAGTCGTTGCATATCCCCATGAGACACAATTAAAAAGCATAATGTAAAGGAAACTTCCCTCAACATCTAGTCCGGGTCTGAGTCGAAGTCGGGCTCCATTCCTCACGCCCGACCTAATGCACACATCCATGCAGACTTCTTCTTCTCAGCCTTTTTGGGGTAAACCCCACACTTATCTTTCTCACTCAGTGCAGCCTTCTCTTTCGAGCCTTTCACTTGCCACTCAACACTTGCAGCTGGTTTCTCTTTTTGCACCCCATTTTCTATATCCATCTTGAAATTTACAATCTCCTCACCCACTCTAAGCATGAGTTTCCTTTCGTGTATATCTAATATAGCTCTACCCGTTGCTAAGAAGGGTTTTCCTAGGATCAGAGGGACCTCCTTGTTCTCCTCCATATTCACCACTATAAAATCTATAAGAAATACGAACTTATCCACCCGAACTAACACATCTTCCACTATCTCCTCAGGAATTAAAGTCGTTTGGTTTGCCAGCTGCAAAGATATTGGCACTGACCTTATCTCTCCAATATCCTTCTCCGGTTTCCTGTAAATAGAGTGAGGCATTAAGTTAATTGAGGCACCAGAATCACATAAAGACTTATCAAAATTTATAGTCCCTAATGAGCAAGTTATAGTAAAACTCCCTGGATCTCCACACTTTTGTGGGAGTTTATTTTGCAATATAGCACTGCAATGCTCTGTGGGCTTGACCACTGAGGTCTCCTCTATTTTTCTCTTCTTTGTCAGGATCTCCTTCAAGAACTTAGCATAAGCCGGCATTTGTGAGAGCACTTCTGTGAATGGTAAGTTTATATGGACTTGTTTCAGCACATCCAAAAATCTTCCAAATTGCTTGTCTAGCTTTTCTCTACATAGCTTTTGAGGTAAAGGTAAAGCAGGCATATGTTTGCTCTCCAAATATTCTTCCCTTCTCGATTTTTCTTCCTTCTTCATTTTCTCATCTTTCATTGGGCCTTTCTTCCTTTTATCATCATCATCACTTTTCAGTTGCTCCCCACTCTCTTTTAAAATTATCATATCTTTTTGGATTGGGGTGGGATCCTTCAACACTTGCCCACTTCTCAAGATCACAGCATTCAATATTTCTTTAGGATTCTTTTCTGTATTAGCGGGGAGAGTGCCTGGGACCCTCTCAGATAATATTCTTGCAATCTATCGAACTTGCTTCTCTAAATTTCGAATTTCTACCCCTTGTATTTCAACTCTTTCATGGGTTTTCACAAAAAAAGCCTTCATGAGATCTTCTAGACGAGGCTGATTGGGTTGTTGAGACTAAAACTGCTGCCTCTGCTGATTCATAAAACCAGGAGCTCTTTGTGCCTGAAATTTGGGGTTGTTTTATTGCCACGCATTTGCAGTACCCCCAGCTGAACTCCATGAAAAACCGAGGTGCTTCTGACCCATTGCATTAAAATTGTAGTTTCCCACAACATTCACTTCCTCAGTTAAGGCTTGACACTCATGAGTAGGGTGTCCTCTTCCACATATATCACAAGCTACATGAGGCTCATTTTGTATCGAGACCAAGGTCATCTTTTGTATTTCTTTAGCCATAGCATCAAGTTGTACCTACACAGATGTGTTAGCATCAACCTGGTGAACACCAGTCGATCTTCTTCTTTCAGCACTCTCAGAGGGCCACTGATTTGCATCTTCAGACAACTCATCAAGAATTGTAACTATCTCTTCTGGAGTCTTCTTCATCAATGGGCCTCCAACTGCATTGCTCAATGTTCTATGTGAGGCCGGTGTCAATCTATCCCAAAAGTCCTGGAGTTGCATCTAGAGTTCAATTCCACTGTGTTGACACTTTCTAACAATTTCCTTAAACCTCTCACATGCTTCAAAAGCAGTTTCATTCTCTTTCAGCCAGAAGTTATGGATTTCTCTTCTAAACTTGCCCGTTTTAGCTGAGGAGAAATATTTATAAGGAAATTTTCTGGTCATTTCCTCCCAAGTTCTAATTGATCTCGTGGGCAAGCTTCAAAGCCACTGCTTTGCATCATCTTTGAGAGAAAAGGGGAATGCCCTTAAGTACACATCATCTTGTGACACCCCATTGTATTGAATGGTGTTCATAATCTCCTCAAAGTCCATTAGATGTGTGTTTAGATCTTTGTTTGGCTTCCCTCTGAATACATAGCAATTCTAAAGAGTTTGGAGCAACCCTTGCTTCAATTCAAAATTGTTTGCTGCAATTGGAGGTGGTCTAACACTTGATAAACCTTGACTGTAGACCGGTCTAGCATAATCACTAAGTGGTCTCCCAGGCCCGAGAGCTATATTTCCGAACTGGTCTGCAGTCAAGGGTTGATTTTGAGCAATTCTATGACTCCTCTCTTCTTCATAGATAATTTGTGCATCTCTAATAGCTGCTTCCTCAGCATCCCGTGCAGCTTGTTCTCATCGTTGGGCTGCTTCTCTGGCAGCCAAATCTACATTATCTTCACCATTTCGAGCCATAAGTTCTTTGGTTTGGGATTGCCCAATCTTTTATGTTGTCTCGGTGAGGTTTCTTTCCTTCCTCAGCTGTCGTAGTTGTTTTTCAATTTATGGCTCATGTGGTAGCACTTCCTTCGCAAAGGTTTGAGTCATGTACCAATCTTAACATGTAACCTGCACAAAGTCCAAACAAAACCAAACATAAAAAGAGAAAAAACTAAATCCTGAATTAGCACTACAAACTATTTCAAACACTGTTGATTGCCAATCCCCGGCAACGACGCCAAAATTTGACTAGCTCGAAACACACACTTAATTTATGATCGCTAATCAAATATAGTATACTATATAATCATATCCATAGGGATTGGATAAACAGTATTCTCGTTGTTTTTAGCTTGATCGCTATCCAAGATAATCAACAATTGAGATTTTTATGATTTCTAACTAAAATTAACTAAGATCTAAAGCTGTTGACTAATGACAATTGAAACAAGGAAGTTATCAGTGGAAGGAAATAGAGGTTGATAGGATAGATGTAAGATAATTGTTTGGGATCTAACTCTAGATAATTCACTTCTAATATTTAAGTTAGTCTCTCGAAGTTACTCAATTATCAGTTCAACCATTCAGGAAAAACTCCTCTCTCGATTAAGTTTCAACCTCACAAGATGAACTAATTTAAGCACGTGAAGATATACAAGAATGCGTAGTGGATTGGTCTTTAGGAAAACCTCTTTTGATTATTCTCCTAACTAGGTTTAATCAATGATTCAACTTGCTTCTTTCGATTACTAAGAAGAATCTATGAACTCAACCAACAAAATAATGTAAATATGTCACAAGTTATGCCTCTCTCGATTACATGAACAAGTGAATATAGATGAAATAGTTAAATCATCGAAAAATACTTCAATACATAACACTAGAGTTATAATCCACAAACGATCATCAATACACCAAATCCGTCAAACCCTAAAGTGAACTACTCCATAGATATGGAGCAATTCATCACAAATATGTTTAAAGTAAAGGAAAACATAAATTCAATTCAAACTCGGGTCGTGGGTGAAGAAGGAATGATGAAATCTTTGTGCTCGTGTTTTTCCAACTCCCCCTTTGCCTTCTTAGGTCGAATATGTGTCAAAAGTCCAGAAAATAATGTTTTTCCATATATTTTTACCAAGTAGGGTCGGGCCCAAATGAAATCGCCTTTTCCTAGCCGAAATAGGATATTTACTCTGTAAACATTGCACAGGCGCGCCGCATGGGGCAACACGCCATGAGGGGCATTAGTGGGGAAATCCAGAGAGCACAACAATTCAACAGGCAGCAAACATACACTGCTGCATCGCACTATGCCTCGCAACCTACGTTGCACTAGTGCAAATATCTCAGTGTACGGCTTAAATCTTACGTTTTGACGTCCAGACTTGGTCCTCGACCCTCGAACACGATCCCGGCTTAATCCCTTGGGCTTTTACTCAGACTTCAAATCTCCAAATCACTCGAATCCATTACATAACATCTACATAGCTCGGAGTCACTCCTACAAGGCATAAAACACATAATAAGTGCAACACATTATCAATGAAAGCTCAAACACAAGTAAAGTGCAGTTAATTAGAGTGCAATAAGCGATTAAAATACGAGATTATAGCCTACCATCAGTTGTCGGGTCTAGAGCTTTGAGTACATATTGTATATATATGTATATATATTATGGGTAGGTCGGGGCCCTGTTCCGACCACAGTACATCCATTAGTCGAGGCTTGTAGACATATTCTGTCAGTCAGTCTAGTATGTTGGGCTTGTAAGCCTTGTATGTATATTTTTTTGGTTTGTAAGTTATAGTAATTATGACCGCCTTGTCGGCCCAGCTTTAAATTGATGTTCAGTCAGATCTAGTTTCTATTCAGTTTTATATTTTGTTTCACAAATTGTCTTGCAATGTGGCCCTATGGCCAAAGTATGACATTGTATGTTCAGAGTCCTTCAGTCTCAAGTTGGTACGCCTGGATAAGTGAGGCACCGGGTGCCGGTCTCGCCTCCTCAGGCTTGGAGCGTGACAAACATGGTATCATTGCAGTTCTATCCTAGGGAGTCTACAAGTCGTGTCTTGTAGGGTCTTGTTTATAGATATGTTGTGCACCACATTATATAAGAAGGGAACTACAGGGCATTTAGGAGTTGTTTACCCTTCTTTCAAATCTAAATCGTGCTGTAGAACTGAGTTGTAGGAAATTTGAGTTAAACTTACATATTGGTGTTTGCATACAGAGATAATGGTGACTATGAAGAAAACGGCTAGTCATAGGAGAGACACAGCAACGGGTGAAGGGACCAGCAGGGTACACCCAGTAGATGGGGCACAGTCAGAGGGCCAGGGCGAGACCCCGACTCATCCATTACTGGCTCCTCCACAACCTGAGGAGATTCCTAGGGTTACCACACATCTAGTTCCCCATCCACTTCCATCAGATCAGGACATGAGGAGTACGGTGCATTTGTTGACACGGTTGGTAGCTACCCAGCAATAGGCAAGGGAATCAACTAGTACAGGATCTTCTGAGGGGGTCTAGGAGTTCAAGAGTCCGAGAGTTTATTACTTTAAGTCCCCCAGAGTTAACGAGGACATAGCAGAGGGAGTACACATAAGATTTCATAGATCAGCTTCACATGATCTTCTGGGTTATGCATACCACGGAGAAAGAGGCAGTTGAGCTAGCCGCTTTTTGACTCCGAGATATAGCTGTCCTTTGGTAAGAGGGATGGGAGAGGTCCAGGGGACGTGATGCACCTCTAGCTATTTGGGAGAATTTTTTCAGATGCCTTTCTTGACCAGTACTTACCGTGGGAGATCCGAAAGGATCGATTCAATCAGTTTATATCCCTCAAACAGGGCAATATGAGCGTTTGAGAGTATAGTCTCCATTTTGCCACATTCGCCAGATATACTCCATAAATAGTTGCTACTATGCTGGATAGGATCCACGGGTTTTAGAAGGGTTAGCCCCATAGTTGACCGAGGCATGTGCCACCGCTGCATTGCAGGATAGTATGGATATCTCCTGGATTTGGGCATTTGCCCAGAATATAGAAAGGGGAAGGCATCGACAGCAGGGTACAGAGAGGAGTGAGCAAGGGCAGCGTAAGAGGATGATATTTGCCAAGTCTCAGGAGCAGTCTCAGGGTAGTTATAGGCCCCAGTACTTTGTATAGCTACCTAGGTCTCCACTGCCTCAGTTACATGGTTACAGGTATGACCGCTATACTCAGTCAGGACTAAGTGAGAGCTCACGGGCATTGGGTTTGTAGCGACAATGAGGTTCAGGGCAGACATGGTCATTTTCGCCGCAATGTGACATATGTAGTAGAGGACACTTGGGACAATGCTGAACAAGTTCTGACGCTTGTTATACATATGGGCGTCCGGGGTATATAATGTGAGATTTCCCAAATAGAGATTATGGGGGTATGGCACAACCAACGAGTTCAGCAACAGGATCATCTATGTTAGTGCATCCTTCAGGGCACGAGTCTCAGTCTTCGGCTAGTAGTGGTCGAGGCAGAGGTAGAGGTAGAGGTTCAAGTGGTAATCAGAACCGTATCTATGCTTTATCGGGTCGACAGGACCAGGAGTTTTCACCAGACATTGTGGCAGGTATATTGAGCATTTGCTCTCACGATGCTTGTGCCTTGATAGATCCAGGATCTACTTTATCGTATATTACCCCATTTGTCGTGGGGTAGTTTGGTATAGTGCCTGATATACTATGTGATCCTTTTGCAGTATCTACACCAGTCGGAGAACTGATTATTGCTAGATGGGTTTACCGAGGTTGTATGGTGACACTTTGTAGTCATCAGACCTCAGCCGACCTAGTTGAGCTAGAGATGATTATTTTTGATGTTGTCATGGGTGTGGACTGGTTGACAGCTTGCTATGCCATAGTTGATTGCCTAGCAAAGGCAGCCGGATTTCAGTTTCTGGGTGAGCCAGTCCTTGAATCGGTAGGTAATACAGCGACACCCAGAGGTAGGTTTATTTCCTATCTAAAGGCGAGGAAAATGATCGCAAAAGGGTGCTTTTATCATATTGTGCGAGCTAGAGATGCAGATGCTGAGATACCTACACTTCAGTCTATTCCAGTAGTTAGAGAGTACACATATGTGTTTCCATATGAGCTTCCGAGTATTCCTCCAGAGAGAGATTGATTTTAGCATCGATTTGCTTCCGGGAACTCAACCAATATCCATCCCTCCGTATAGAATGGCACTTGCCGAATTGAAGGAGTTGAAGGAGCAGTTAAAAGATTTACTGGAGACAGGTTTCATCAGATCTAGTGCATCACCTTGGGGTGCACCGATACTGTTTGCGCGGAAGAAAGATGGCTCGCTGAGGATGTGTATCGATTATAGGCAGCTGAACAAGGTAACTATTAAGAATAAGTATCGACTTCCAAGGATCGATGACTTGTTTGATCAGTTGCATGGAGGCTAGATGCTTTTTAGATATAGACTTGAGGTCGGGGTACCACCAGGTTAGAGTTTGGGAGAAAGATATTCTGAAAATAGCCTTTAGGACCTGATATGGCCACTTCGAGTTCCTTGTCATGTCCTTCGAGGTGACAAATGCACCTGTCGTATTTATGGACTTGATGATTAGCGTATTCCGGCCATTTTTAGATCTATTTGTGATAGTATTTATTGATGATATTCTTGTTTATTCACGTTCAGCGGAGGAGCATGCAGACCACCTGCGAGCGATACTCCAAACCCTCCGTGATCGTAAGTTGTATGCTAAGTTTTGTAATTGTGAGTTTTGGTTGAAGTCTGTAGAATTCTTAGGGCATATTTTATTCGATGAAGGTATAAAGGTAGACACGCAGAAGATTGAGGCTGTGAAAGTTTGGCCTAGAACTACCACTCCGACAGAGGACCATAGCTTTCTAGGCTTAGCAGGCTACTACCGGAGGTTCGTAAAGGTTTTTTCTTCCCTTTTGGGACCATTGACGAAGCTGACTCAGAAAGTAGCTAAGTTTCAGTGGACAGAGGCTTGCGAGTGGAGTTTCCAAGAGCTTAAGAATAGGTTGACCTCAGCGCTAGTTCTAACACTTCCATAGGGTCCAGAGGGTTATGCCGTGTATTGTGATGCCTAAGGTGTCGGCTTAGGATGTGTCCCGATGCAACATGTAAAGGTAATTGCGTATGCTTCAAGGCAGTTGAGGAAGCACAAGAGGGTGTATCCAACCCATGACCTCGAGTTAGTTACGGTTGTCCATGCACTTAAGATATGGCGGCATTATTTATATAGTGTTCATCTGGTTGTATTTACATATCATAAAAGCTTGCAATATATCTTCAAGCAAAAGGAGTTGAATTTGCGACAGAGGTGATGCTTGAGTTATTGAAAGATTATGACTTTAACATTCTCTACCATCCAGGGAAAGCTAATGTTGTAGTTGATGCCTTAAGTCGCCGATCTATGGGTAGCTTAGCGCATGTAGAGGAAATAGAACTAGCTAGAGAGCTTCATTAACTAGCTTGTTTGTGGGGTCGGTTAGTAGATTCTGACGATGGTGGAGTTGTATTCCAAAACACTGCAAAATCATCTCTCATAGCTGAAGTAAAGGAAAGGCAATACGAGGACCCAGAGTTGGTCGAGTTGAGAGACCAAGTTCCATAGCAGAAGAAGTCGTTAGAGATCAAGAAAGATGGGGTTCTCAGATACAGGGGTCGTCTATGTCCCAAATGTAGTAGGGCTACGAGATAGGATTATGTCAAAGGCACATTACTCGTGGTACTCCATTCATCCTGGGTCGACGAAGATGTATCATGACATTAAGCATGTGTACTGGTGGAACGATATGAAGAAGAACATTGTTGAGTTTTTCGCCTAGTGTCCTAGTTGCCAGCAGGTGAAGGTAGAGCACCAGAAGCCCGGAGGGCTAATGCAGACTATAGAGATCCCGACGTGGAAATGGGAGGCAATAAACATGGACTTTGTCACAGGTTTGCCTCGTTCTCATCGTAAGTTCGATCCTATATGGGTGATAATCGATTGTCTCACAAAATTAGCCCATTTTCTATTGGTCAGATCTACATATACAACCGAAGATTATGCGAAGTTATATATTAAGGAGATAGTGCGGCTACACAGAGTACTATTATCTATTATATCTGACCATGGGGCCCAGTTTACAGCTCATTTCTGGAGGTCATTTCATAGAGGTCTAAGGACCTAGGTAAATCTCAGCACATCTTTTTATCCACATACTGATGGACAAGTCGAGCGCTCAATTCAGACGCTTGAGGATATGTTACAAGCATGTGTGTTCGATTTTAAAAGAAGTTGGGATGAGCATCTACCTCTTATCGAGTTTACATATAATAACAGTTACCACTCTAGTATCTAGATAGCTCTGTATGAGGCATTGTATGGGCGTAAGTGCAGATCTTCTATAGGGCAGTTTGATGTTGGAGAATATGGGTTACATGGGCCAGACTTGGATCAGCCGGCCGTAGAGAAAGTAAAGCTTATCCAGGAACGACTGTTAACAGCTCAGAGTCGCCAGAAGTCATATTCTGACGTGCAGCGATGAGACTTAGAGTTCGGGGTTAATGACTGGGTATTCTTAAAAGTGTCGCTTATGAAGGGCGTGATAAGGTTTGGTAAGAAAGGCAAGCTTAGCCCACAGTATATTTAGCCTTATAGGATTATTCGGAGAGTGGGCCGAGTAGCTTATGAGTTAGATTTTCCCTCGGAATTGGAGTTTGTCCATCCAGGTTTTCACGTATCTATGCTACGGAAGAGCATTGCGGATCCTACCCGAGTGGTGCCCACTCACGGAGGACTTATCATACAAGGAAGTTCCAGTTGCCATCCTAGACCAACAATTCTGCAAGCTACAAAATAAGGAGGTAGCCTCCGTAAAAGTATTATGGAGAAGTAAGAACGTGGAAGAGATGACGTGGGAAGCAAAGGAAGAAATGAAGTCTAAATACCCCCACATATTTCAAACTGAAGATATGGCTCGAGATGGGATACTTCAGCACATCTCTATTTAGGCCACTAGGTCATCAGGTAAGCTCTTATTTTTCACTTTCAGTATTTATGATTGACGACCGTGTTAGGCCAAGTGTTGCTATTTATAGATATTGGCCATGTATGGCATGTATAGTATGTTTTCTGGCTGCGTGCAGAATGGATTTAGTCTAGTGTATGGAGGAGACTCTGGCAAAGTTTTACCAAGTCTCTAAGAGTAAACATTCGAAGACGAATGTTCCTAAGGGGGGAATGACGTTACACCCCATATTTTCGTACGTAAAAGCGTGTCATAAGCAAACTAATGTAGGACCAAAAATGAGATCATCTTTGAAAGTATATAAAGTAAGTTAATCATGTTACCAATGAGGTTACAAATATTGAAGATCATGAACAACAAGTATAAAGAGGGTTGGAAGGTTTAGAAGCTTAAAGAATTGAAGAAAATAATGTTTCGTCTAAAGTCGACAAGTTGGGAATGTTATAACATGTACTTTTGGGGTGAAACTAGGGTGCTTAACATGATAAGGAGGTTATGTTATGAGTTATATTAGTCTAATGATAGTCGTGTGTTATTTTTTAAAGTCAAGCGAGTTGTGAAACAAAAGTCGATGAAAGTCATCACATGTTATGTTCATAAGTTTTACTGAACTTTGGGTCAAATGTTGTTACGCATTTCTCCCAATATACTTAGATTTATGGGCTGTACACCCATAAAATGAAAGATCTATTAGTCTATTTTCTAACTCATAAAACCGTTTGTCAATAAGACATCAGAGTAGAGAGAGATATGTGTTTTTGCAGGACTGCGCAGACAGTTAGGTGACAAATAGTTGTGTCACCTACTTGCTTAAATGAGGGGATTAAATATTTCAAAAATGGGGCTATTTCGGGTCAGCCAAATAACCCTTTTAAGGGATTATCTCCTGAAAATATTATACTCATTATATAGCAAAATAACCAGAGATAATCCCCTGAAACAATCCTCCCAAAAATTGACCACAAACCCTAATTGATTTTCTCTTCTTTTCAAGTTCTAGTTGGAGGAAAACCTAGGGTGAAGAATCCAAGATAGGAGCTGAGATATTCAAAAAATAAGGTAAGTATAATGCTCTATTTAATCCATTTTTTCTGTTGTAAATGTATGGAAAGTCGTTCTATAATTGTAAGAACTCACGGGACGGTGATCGGAAGCCGTGAGTTCGAATTATTCAATTTGTAGTGGACTGTTTTGTGGGTTGTATTGTGTTGCTGTTGCATTGCGTGATTTGATACTGTTTTAGGGGTTTTTGGAGGATAACGGGTGTGGAGAAACACCACATAAATGCAGGGTGGTTGACTGGTCGTTCGTCGTAACATTTTCAGGCCGTTTGGCACTACTACGGTAGTCGTTTTGTGTATGAAGAGATTGGGGTGTATTAGGCTATTTTGTAGTATTTTTTGGTGTATATAAGGTTGGAAAATAATGTATATATGTTTTTATTGTTGTGTTCTTGTGTTTTTGGTGTTATCTCGAATTGGAAGGAAGTAAAGATTATAGGGGAGATGCTACCCGTTTTTCTATAAAATAAGCTTGTCGTTCATTGTGCGATAGTTTTACCTTTCGTAACTTAATGATTATATTATTAGCATTGTGGTAGATTAAGGTGAGAAGAGACGAGTTCAACGTGGTTATTTGAAATATTGTGATAAGGTATGTTAAGGCTAAACCTTTCCTTCATTTTGTCATGATCTTGTAACTACATGTGTTTCATAACGAGACATAAAGAGAAGTCTGTACTCCTGAATTTATGTACATTATCCTAGTCTCAGTCAAGAGAGTAGAGGGTCTATATACATATATATATATATATATATATATATATATATATATATATATATATATATTATTACAGTATTTTCACCACCACCGAGCTATAATCGGTGGGCAGGCCCCTATTGGGAAACCTTTGATCAAATGGTAAGTTATATACCGAGCCTACTGTGGCTGAGCGCCTATTAGAGAGCCCATATTGGCTGAGATACCGAGCCTAGTATGGCCGAGCGCCTATGAGCGATCCTACTACGGCCGAGCAGTTACACGTTCCGAGCCTTATAGGGCCGGACAACTATTTTACTTACTATAATTAGAGAGTTGAGTCAATATCAGCAGGTAAGTATATCTCCAGATCATCTTTGACTCCCGGTTACTTTCAGTTATTATATTATTAGTTTATTTCCAGCTTTCAGTTATTTTATTGCCTTACATACTCGATACATTATTTCGTACTGACGTCCCATTCCTTGAGATCCTGCATTTCATGCATGCAGGTTCGGATAGACAGACTGATAGACCTCCTTCGTAGGTGTTGTCCGTGTTCAGCTTGATCGGTAAGCTCCACGTCCTTGGAGTTGTCGGGTCTTGGGTTTTGAGTACATATTGTGTATATATGTATATATATTATGGGTAGATCGGGGCCCTATTCCGACCATAATATATCCATCGATAGAGGCTTGTAGACATATCCTGTCAGTCAGTGCAGTATGTTGGGCTTGTACGCCTTGTATGTATATTTGTTTGGTTTGTCAATTGTAGTAGTTATGACGGCCTTGTCGGCCCAGCTTTATATTGATGTTCAGTCAGATCTAGTTTCCGTTTTGTTTTATATTTTATTTCACAAATTGTCTTGCAATGTGGCCCTATGGCCAAAGTATGACATTGTATGTTCAGAGTCCATCAGTCTCAAGTTGGTACGCTCGGATAAGTGAGGCATCGGGTGCCGGTCTCGCCTCGCGAAGTTCGGAGCATGACACATAAGATCGCTCATAATTATAAAATCGTGAAATACATTGGATCGTCACTTGAGTGTAATTCTCTGTGTATCAATGCTTGTAGCCATTGATCATTTTACTTGCTTTCTAGGTTAGCTTATATTTTTTGCAATTAGTTATAATATTTTCTCAATACCTTTATTAGTGTTTGGCTTAGCATAATAAGTGATAATTCTCTTACACGCCTAATCGCCTACATATTGTTCTCTATGGGATTTTACCCTGACTCATAGTTTGGTATATTATATTACATGCGACCGTGTCCATTTACTTTTTAGCAGTGGATTTGGACATCATGAAGGAACCACCTGCATCCATTAAAGATGCAGTTCCCCTGACAAAAGGGAAGTTAGTACATATGTAATATTACTAGTATATAAAACTAAATACCCTCTCATGGAATAGAGGACCAACATAAAAGGAGAGAAACATGGAATCAATACGAAACTCAAGTAACACTAAAATGCCATGTTAAGAGCAAGGTAATTCCGCAAGTAAATATTAATGTTTTAGAGTTGGGAGATCTTCGTACCGATACACTACCATGCTTATGGAATGGGGACCGATCTCTTCTCGATTGGCTAAGATGTCTCACCCCAATGTGTGTGGGTGGACATAGAAACACAACACCACCACCATGTGTGCGGCATGGTGTCTGATCACCGCCTTATCGGCTAAGCCGTCTCACCACAATGTCGTGTGGGTTGACATGGTCCTTTTCTAGCTATCATCTCATCCCAATTAACAAGAAAATCTCAACACATCAACACGGAAATTTATCCCTCAATAAATCCTACACCGGCACGTGTAGTTTCGGGTTTAGCTTATTTCAACCCACCTTTCCTCGGTGAACTAACAATCCTCCCAAAAATATTTATCACATATAAAAGAGTTACAATTCAATTCATAGCCTTTTTCAATCTCTTTCACTTCATTGGCACTCTAGGCCATACATGTGAATCATTGTTCTTGGCACGATGGCCAAATTTCAATTATTTCATACTCTCATTCATTTCATCTTCAAGGATCATCAACATAGGTTATCAACATAAAAAGCATTTTGAAATCAAGACTTTAAATATATGTGAGCAATAAGAGTCTTATCCGCAGTGAGTTTTCTTTCCAAAATAAAGCATAATAAATTTGTAATAGAAACATGAATTTAAGTCACAACACTTGATACCTTAATCATACTTGAATATTTTTCCGAAGGAGAGCGCAATATGATAGGAGTAATTGGAACACATTTTGAGTATATAGCTTTTGACACAATGCTCATTTGGGATAACTCAATGTATTAGGAATAACTCGGAATATTACAATTAAGAGCTTGCGCAAACCACAGTTGAAGCTTACAAGAATTTCATGGAATTCGATTCTACCAGAAGAGTTTAGCCAACATACCTCGTTTGAGCTTTTGTAAGAGTTACTACAATGTTTCACTACCCTTGGCAACTTCCATCTATAGAAACATGATAAAATTAGACCATTATTAGGAAAGTTCTCATAGTATTCAGCTCATTTAGGCATTTCATCATACATTAAGTTTGCAAATTTGACTACAAGGTTTCTATGGTGGAATTCCTTCATCCAACAACCAGCATCAACCAACAATTCATCCTGGATAATCTAACAACCTCCATGACGCCTTGATCGGTAAATGCATGCCCAAGAAACCCCCTCCCCCCCCCCCAAATCAAGAACCACACCTCCAATTCTACCTTTACACCTCAAATTCGAAATAGAGTGTTAAGGCTTTCAATCCCCCTCCCATAAACCTCATAATAGTGAAATCCTACCCACAATTCCATAATGGTACTTTGCATGAGAGCTTGGGACAAGGACTTAACTCTTTAGGAAAAAAATTGAGAGCTCTTCCCTTGAATCCTCAAGACTTGATCAACAATTTAGAGTGGAAGATGTTGGAGCTCCTCCTTCTCTCTCTAGTTCCTCCCCTCTCTTAAAATATTAGGTTTTGCCTTCAAAACGAGCCATAATGGCTTTAATCAAAATGGAGTCGGGTAATAAAATGCACAAAATGGACCCTCCGAACCCAACTCTGCAATCACAGAGTGCTCCGTAGAATAGGTCTGCAATCCGCGAAAGGGGCCGTGAAATCGATCTCCAAAACTGGGCTGGTCTGTTCAAGTCTGCGGTCGATTTGTGGTCTGCAGATTAGTTATGCGGCTGCATAATGCACCGCAAACTATCCCCATAAAATTTCTCATGTTGATTTTGCGACGGATGTGCGGCTAGCGAAACAATTATGTGGTTGCATAATGGACCGCAAAATGACCTTCAAAATTGATCTTCTCTTGCTCAACTCCATGACGATTCTGCGGTCCACAGAACAGTTCTACGGTCGCATAACAGATCGCACAAATACCATGTTCTGCAAAAAAATTCCACCAACTCCACAACGCATTACACAACCCAAAAGGTTCGTAACGGGGCTCACAATCTCGCCACAAAAATTATCTACAATTTTCCAACACCTTAGCCTATCCCGGCACCATAAAACCTTAAATTCCTTGGCAAACTTTTATGGGGCCTTACATCCTCCTCCACTTAGGATCATTCATCCTCGAATGAGGAATAGAATCCGCCCAAACATTCAATATGACTCAACTCTTCCCTCACACCTCAAGGGTTCCAAATTTGGCTAACTCCCTAAACTTTTAGAAATTTTGGCAGAGTTTCCCCTATAGTTGGGCCTATCCACCTGTCAGAGAGCCCCAGAAACTAGTCCCAACAACGTATCCATATCACAACAATGTATCATATCATGAAAACAACACCAACCATAACATCATAGGCATCATATTACCATAAAGGGGCTTTAGCACAACTGTACAAGTTGAACATAATTCATAGAAAGTAAACTTCTAACATTCTTTTAAAACACAACAATATGGTTGCACAAACAAGTGATGGTATTTCTTTTTAATCTGTTCTTCGTCCTCCCAGGTGGCCTCTTCAACTTATTGGTTTCGCCATAGCACTTTCACGGAGGCAATCTCTTTATTCCTCAACTTTTGGACTTGTATATCAAGAATGGCAACCGGAATCTCCTCATAAGTCAATTCTTCATTAACCTCAAAAGCCTCTACTGGAACAATGAGTGATGGGTCTCCAAACACCTTCTTCAACATAGATAAATGAAACACCGGGTGCACTAAAGACATATCTAAAGGTAGCTCGAGCCTGTAAGCCACCTGACAAATCCTCTTAATGATTCTTTATGGTCTGATATACCTGGGACTCAATTTTCCTTTCTTCCCAAATCGCATTATACCCTTTATGGGGGAAACCTTCAAGAACACCCAATCATCCTCTTTGAACTCCAAATCTCTGCGACGCACATCCGAATAGGACTTCTGGTGACTTTGAGCAGTCTCAATCATTCTTTAATGATCTTGACCTTCTCCATAGCATCATGCACGAGATCTGGCCCTATCAGTTCTGCTTTGCCAACTTCAAACCAACCAATGGGAGATCTACATCTCCTACTATATAGAGCCTCAAACGGTGCCATCTGAATGCTAGCATGGTAACTGTTATTGTAGGAAAATTCTATGAGCGGCAAATGATCATCCTAGCTACCCTTGAAGTCAAGAACACAAGCACGCAACATATCCTCAAGTGTCTGAGTACCTAAAACTTACTGAAATTTCTGCCAAAAATTAGTTGTGAATTATGCTCCTTGAACTGAGATGATGGAAATTTGAGCACCAAGCAACCTGACTATTACCTTGATATACAACCGAGCATAATATCCTGCGATGTAGATAGTCTTAACATGTAAGAAGTGTGTTGATTTTATGAGTCGGTCCACAATTACTCAAATCAAGTCAAACTTGCGAGGCATGCGAGGTAGACCTACCACAAAGTCCATATTGATCATCTCCCACTTCCATATTGGAATTTCTATATTTTGTGCCAAGCCACCAGGCTTCTACTGCTCGGCCTTCACTTGTCGATAGTTTGACATCTTGCCACATAGTCCATCACATCTGTCTTCATGTCATTCCACCAGTAGACTTCTTTGACATCATGGTACATTTTTGTAGAGCCTAGGTGCACGAAATACTTGGAACTGTAAGCCTTAGTTATGATTCTCTCCCGGAGACCATCAATATTCGGGACACACAATTGCCCTGGTACCTTCGTGTACCATCATTCGAGCCAAGAGAAAAAGTCATAGTTTTGTGTTTATGAATCCCCTCTTTCAATTGCACCAGCAATGGATCATCATATTATTTCTCCTTGACCTCTACTACAAGTGATGATTCAGCTCTATTTTACAGAATCACCCTACCTTCGCTAGAGTCGGTGAGCCGAACTCCCAAACTAGACAATCGGTGAACTACCTTGGCCAACGGCCTTTGATATGCCTCTAAGTGAGCCAAACTACCCATGGATTTCAGGCTAAGGGCATTCGCTATAACATTAGCTTTCCCCGGATGATATAGAATATCGATGTCATATTCCTTGAGTAACTCAAGCCATCTTCTTTGCTCAGATTCAATTCCTTTTGCTTCAAAATATATTGAAGGCTATTATGTTCCATTAATATGTCCACATGGACCCCATACAAATAATGGCACCAAATCTTCAATGCAAAAACCACTGCCACAAGATCTAAGTCATGTGTTGGATAATTCTTCTCATGATTCTTGAGTTGCCTAGAAGCATAAGTGATCACCTTGCCATGTTACATTAATACACACCCAAGTCCGATCCTCGAAGAATCACAATATACCACAAACCCATTTGTACCCTCCGCTAAGGTCAACACTGGTGTCGTAGTCAATCTTGACTTCAACTCTTGGAAGCTCTTTTTACAAGCATCTGACCACTGGAACTTGACTGCATTCTTCGTCAATTTAGTAAATGGAGTGGTAAGAGTAGAGAACCCCTCTACAAACCTCATATAATACCTCGCTAAGCTCAAGAAACTGCGAATCTCCATTCGAGTTTTAGGTCTAAGCCAATTTTTCACTGTTGCAATCTTTTGAGGATCAACCTTGATCTCTTTATTAGAGATGACATGACCCAAGAAAGTGATAGATTCAAGCCAAAATTAACAATTCAAAAACTATGCATACAACTTGTGTTGATTCATAGTTTCCAAGACTGCCCTAAGATTATCGGCATGGTCCTCCCGACTTCGTGAATATACGAAGATGTCGTCAACGAACACTATCACAAAAGAATCCAGGAAAGGCTTGAAGACTCGATTCATAAGATCCATGAAAGATTTTAGAGTATTCGTTAGCCTAAAAGACATTACCAAAAATTCAAAGTGCATGTATCGAATCCGGAAAGTTGTTTTCGGAATATCCTACTCCCTGATCTTCAAATGGTGATACCCTAATATTAATTCAATCTTGGAGAAATACTTAGCACTTTGCAATTGATCAAACAAGTCATTTATCCTTGGCAGTGGGTACTTGTTCTTGATTGTGACCTTGTTGAGCTGTCGATAGTCAATACACGTCCTCAATGACCCATCCTTCTTCCTTACAAAGAGAACCAGTGTGCTCCAAGGTGACACACTCGGTCGGATGAAATCCTTTTCTAGCAAATCTTTCAACTGCTCATTTAGTTCCTTCAATTCTGTCAAAGCCATTCTGTAGGGTGATATTGATATAGGCTACGTGCCTGGCAACACATCGATCCCAAAGTCAATCTCCCTATCTGGTGGGATCCCAGGGAGCTTATCAGGAAAGACTTCTAGGAATTCACTCACAACTGGCACAGACTCAAGTGTCGGTGCCTCAGCATCAGTGTCTGTGAGCCATATGGTAAATACACCTCTTGTTGATCATCTTCGCGACTTTAAGGTAAGAAATAAACCTACCCTTTGTCATAATATCATCGCCTTCCACTTAATGACTGGCTCATTTGGAAATTCAAACATAAGAGTTATGGTTCGGCAATCAAGCTTGGCGAAATATGAGTAAAGCCAGTCCATCCTCATTATCATATCAAAATCCACCATCACCAACTCAATGAGATCGGTCGTGGTGTCTCGACCATGAACTGTGAAAATACAACTCATATAAACCCTCATAGACATAATAGACTCATCAACTGGAGTAGATTCAAAGAACGGCTCACGATGTTGTTCCGGTTCTATCCCAGATTCTATAGCAATATAAGGAGTAATATATGACAAGGTAGAACCAGGATCTATAAGAGCATATACATCATAAGATTTGATAGTAAATATATCTGTGACAATATCTAGAGAAGTATCTGAACTCTGGCGACCCCTCAAGGCATAGAACCTGCTAGGCCCTACCAAACTTTGGGTACCACCCGTAGTTGCACCATGCCCTGCGGGCGCCGAAATACCTCGAGCTGGAGGAGGCACCTCATATGTAGTAGTTGCAGCACTAGCTAGTTGTGCTATACCCCTACCAACATTCTGACGGGACGAACGACAATCCTTCTGAGTGTGACCTCTATGACCGCACCCGTAGCATATGAGGATGTCCATGTAGCAGACCCCTTAATGCATCTTCCCACAGCGAGGGCATGGGGGCCTCCACTGCGGCTGAAATCTCCTGCTAAACTGACCTTGTTGGTAGGATCCTTGTTGTCCCAACTGGGCCTAAATCGGCTCCACTTCTGCTGATCAAACACTGATGGTGGTGCACTGGCTGAAGAATGAGCGAAAGACTGTGATGGCCCGGATGATCCTCCCTTGAACACTGACCTTCCACCACTACCACCAATGGAATAGCCACCAAAGTTGCCCGCTGACCAGACCTACTTGTTACCTTCACGCTCAATTCTGTTCTTCAATTTTGGGGCCTCTGAGGCTTGAGCAAATGACGGCATCTTCCCATAGATCATATCAAAATGCAAGGCAGTTCTAGCAGCCTTATTAATAACTAAAGGTCTAAGATTCTGCACAAACATGTGAACTCTAGCCTCCATAGTGGGCATCGTATAAGCAGCATCCTTCGAAAGAACCACGAACCTCAAATGGTAATCCCATACACTCATACTACCTTGATTCAAGTTCTCAAACTTGGTGGCACGGGTTGCACTAGTCTTTCCAGGCAATAAATGATCAATGAAAGCATCCGCAAACTCACCCCACTTTACCGGAGGGCTCCCCTCCTCACGGGACTCCTCCTACAACTCAAACAAAGAATACACCACTTCCTTCAGATGATAGGAGGCCATTTCCACTTCTTCTGCCTTAGTGGAACGCATCACACGAAGAATCTTGTGCATCTCATCAATAAATGCTTGGGGGTTCTCCTCGGGCTTAGTACCTGTGAATACCGGAGGATATAACTGAAGAAATTTGTTCACCCTGGAACCAGTTGAATCCCCTTATTGGCTAGAGGAAGTAGGTGTAGCATTCAACCTCCAGGCCTGAGAAGCCACTATCTGAGTCAACATCTGTATGGCTCCCCTAAGGTCCACATCGAAAACAATAGAACCGAAAGTCGAGGCTGGAGTGGGACTGGAATATCATTTAGAGAAGGAATCGTTGCACCCTTAATAGGCGTAGGAATCAGTGCAGTCTGAGCAGGAGTAGTAAACTCAATAGGTGTTGTGGTTGGGGGAATATCCTCACCCCTGGGGTGCTCACCCGCAACATCAGGTATAGTATCATCAGCCACTCCCGGGGTGGCATTGACCCTTAGGCTCTAATACTAAGCTTGTCACGCCCTGACCTTGGGGAGCATGACCAACGCTCAACCGAGATATCTCAATCAAGCAAGCCTACTTGATGCCTTCTACCCAATCTTACCCATCAATAGTGTGAAAATGAATGTCAAGGATTAGACAAATAAGGGAATAACATGTACAACACCGATTTCATTACTTCTAGAAACTTCATTTCCGATTTTCAAAATATTACAAGTTCATAGTTAAAAGTGGAACATGTTTGACAATTACAACATTTCTAGTTTTTTTGCCTAAATCAAAATATAACCCATACAATGTCTACGGAGCCTCTAAATGAAACAAGAGAGTAATATGAAAGTTTTGGTGGCAAGACCCCGGCTATACCTCAAAATACAACATACAATATCAAGTGACATAAGGCCTCGAAGCATAATAGGGCTCACCAAAATCCGATGAGTAGAAGGTAAGCTTCTAATGAGGATCAAAGCCTCCTACTGAGGAACCGCCTATATCCATTAAAGATGTAGCGCCCCCGGAAAAAGGGACATTAGTACATATGGAATAGTACTAGTATGTAAAACTAAATACCCTCTCATAAAATAGAGAACCAACATAACAGGAGAGAAACATGGAATCAATACGAATCTCAAGTATCTTCATGCACCACCATGCTTATGGCATGGGTACTGATCTTCACCCTATCGGCTAAGCTGTCTCACCCCAGTATGTGTGGGTGGACATAAAAACACAACACCACCACCATGTGCATGGCTGTCATGACCCAAAATCTCACATGTCGTGATGGCACCAATAGCAATACTAGGAAAGCCGATAAATCATAAATAACCACGCATTTTTATTTTAAAACATACCGAAACAAGCGTAAATAGTGAAATTTCATATTAACTGATAAGACAATACTGCAACTCGATACGAAATTCCCCAAAATTCGAGTATCACTGAGTACATGAGCATCTAAATGACAACATAGTCTGACTACTAAAACACTATCTAGAAAGATAGAATATTATAAATAAACTTGAAAAAAAAAGGAGAGTCAAGGTCTGCGGACACCAAGGCAGCTACCTCGATAGTCTAAAATAGATAAAGCTCCAAAGCTAGCAACCGTCGTACCCGGAAGTACCTGGATCTACACACTAAGTGCATAGTGTAGTATGAATACAACCAACACAATGTACTCAATAACTAACAAGACTAACCTTAGTATAAAAGCAGTGACGAGCTCAGATAACTACAGTCCAAATTTAGATTTATAACCGTGCAAATATGATAGGAAGAATGACAGTAATATCTCAGGGAAAACTCATAAACAGTTCGTACACAGTACAAAATATAGACATACTTTCAAGTTTAACAGTTTAAGCTCAACATAGATGAAATATGCCAAGTATGATTGATATGAGGAATGTTAGATCCCTATATCTACATGTCAAATATGCATGGCACATGCAATGCATCTGTCACGACCCAAACCGATGAGCCGCGACGGGCACTCGGTACATTAGTCAACCGAGTACCAACATAACGTATCTTTTCGTATCATACTATCATAGATAATTGAGCTGGAAAGGATGCCGTGAGATAGGTAGAATACAACATGTAATACCAAATTTTACATAAGACATATGGGCCTATAAGACCAAAGTAACCACTCGTACACTGAACAGGCCGACAAGGCCATACAATCTTTTACGTACCCGACATCTGTCTACAAGCCTCTAAGAATACATAATTGTCTTAAGGGTATGGACAGAGCCCCACCATACCAAACAATACACATCTATATTATACTGACCAAACAAGCAACTCCGGAGCAAATGGAGTGCACCAACATCTTCCCACTGAGCTGATCGCCTACTTGGAGGACTCTCGGCCTGTCTATCGAGACCTGCAGGCATGAAACACAGCGTCCCCAGGGAAAAGGGACGTCAGTACAAATAATGTTCCGAGTATGTAAGACAATATACTGTAAGATGAACCAGAACTGATAATATAATAACTGAAAGTAACTGGGAGTGAAAGATAATCTGAAGATATACTCACCTACTGATAGTGACTCAACTCTCTTAATATAGTAAGTAAAATAGCTATCCGGCCCAATAAGGCTCGGTATATATATAACTGCTCAGCCGTAGTAGGCTCGCTCATAGGCGTTCGGCCATACTAGACTCTGTATCTCGGCCAACTGGGCTCGCTCATAGGTGCTCGGCCACAGTAGGCTCAGTATATAACTTACCATCTGATCAAGGTTGCCCAATAGGGGCCTGCCCATCGATTATAGCTCGATAGTAATGAAAATACTGTAATACTGTATATATATATATTCTCTGCTCTCATGACTGGAAAAAAAGGATATACTCAATTGGATATGAAGTCCCGATAAGTAGAATACTGTAATCACGGGATATGAATTTTTTTTTATGCTTCGTTATCAAACTTGCGTAATTACGGGATCATGCCAAAATGAAAGAAGGGCTTAGCCTTAACATACTTGGAGTAGAAAAAAATTCGTACGATATTCTTGAAAAAGGTTACACCGTACTCCTTTAGAACCGCAAAAGTTTTAAGTTGCTGAGATTCTAATAATTCTCGATGGATTTTTGTAGGAATTGGTTGCAAGAAGTCTTGTCGAAAACGCATGAAAATTGCGAACGTTCTCACTTCTGTTTGTTTGTAGTGTGAGTAAGGAATTGTAGGAACTTTTTTGGTTGTAGTGTATTGCATTCAAGACATTAAAAAAGAAGTGTTATGATAAGTAATGGGGTTATGGAGTATAGCAGCGTTATTTTTAAGGCCAAAATGAAGCCTAAAGTGCCAAACCTCTAATACCTTTTTGTATGTGTCACGTGTATGACCCTTTTAATTAGCCACCTTTCTTTCTAAGCTATGAGTCACACTCTTGGAATGGGAGGGCTGCCACGTAATCCCCTTGTTGGGGGATTTAAACTTTATCCAGTCATCAATTAATTAATTAGGTAATATCCCGCTACCCGGTAATTAATCAATTACCCGCATAATTAAGAATTATCTCAAATTACTTAAAATACTACCTACTTTGAATACACTTTATACACCTTACTATCATAGTCACATGGTACCTTGTATGGCACTAGTCCATAAATACCAGGTATTTTAGCTCGGGCCGTATTTTATCCCAAAATATCAAACTTTGACGAAATTCATTCCCTTCGATTCTCTTACCCTCTCACCTTCACGAATTTATTTATCACTTGTTTGAAATAGTATAAAATGCTTATAATCTTAAAATAATCTCATTTTCGATCTTTCATCAAATTACTTATGGTGTACTTTCACGTACGAAAACATGGGGTGTAACATCATTCCCCCCTTTGGAACATTCGTCCTCGAATGTTGACTGATGCACTTATTATTTTCATAGTCTATGTCTTCAGAATACTTTATTACTCTCCTTGCCATCTAGGCAACTGTTCTGTGAATAAATTCAAAGGCCAAGGCATTCCCCCCTTTAGGTCTCTTTCTCACACTATGACTTGTGGTCAGAATCCTTTCAATCTCGTAACTGTTGCTACCTTCGGTTATGCAGCATGTACGACCTTTTCCTTGTATGTGCGCCAATATCTAGGCCTCACTTTGGGAACATATACAGAACTTGACAAGATGTCCCTTCGGGCATCTATGGTATACTGAAGTTCTTTGGTCGGTATTTATTGAACTTACAATATTGCTATACCTTATTTCATAGACCCGGTTATCTATCCGCATGACTTTACTGCATCTAAGTAGGTCATACTATACCATAACTCTTACTTTCATTTATCATTACTGAGGTCTGCTACCAAACTCCAGGTTACTTTCGTTACTTATCCCATATGCATAAAGCCAAGTCTTTTAACGCTTCTTCATTACTGTTCGTCTTAAGAATGATGGTCTAATCTCATCTAGTACTTTGTATCTTTTATCCATCCATTGTCGATTCACCTCAATATTGATCTATAATCTTCTATTGATAACTTGAAACTTCTTACGTAATATATTGCCATTAGGGCTTATGCTGTATCGAAGAATATTTGAAGTGATTTTCCTAATCCACTTAGGGGCGATACTGTACTTCAATAATCGTATTTTATAGCATCCCAATGTGATTCACCTTACATTTTTAATTCCGTACAATCCATGAAATCCTCTTCAAATCATTACTCAGTCAAAGGCCCAAACGTCATCCTTTATCTATCAGAATCACACCCTTATTCCACTACCAGGGCAGCATTCCATTTTTTTCTAGATATTATTAGTCTTAGACTCCTTTGAGTTCATTCAGGCTATACTGAGCTTTCTATAACTTAGAGAAACCATTAGCTTTCTTGTTTTCATGGGCTTAATCCCGAGGACTTATCCATTCTCGTCACCCTCTTACTCGCCCTTTCTCGTTCTTACTCTTGTCATAAAACTTTGTCGCTTTACTATACTTTAGCTTGGGACCTATACACTATTCGCGGTCTTCCTTCAACTTGCTTGCACCATAGATTTCCTTGTGTTATTCTGGAACAACAAGCGAGACATCGCATCGTCTCTAACTCTTCTTTACTCTCTTGACTAGATCTCTCATTACTTAGAAACCATAGGCTGGAAGGTATGCCACTGATGACGCTGCTATCATTCCTGGATATTGAATCCTAGTGCCTCTAGCCTTCTATCCGAAGCATGGACTATTCACGATCTTCTGTCTTTGAGTATATTGTACGTTGTTCACCTTTACCTTACTTACCTTAAACTCTCGCATCATATCTTTTATTTCTTTCATGACCTCCCTTCCACATAGGTATAATTCATGTCCATAAGTTGAAACTATATTATAATACTTGCACCTCTAGTGCCTATATAATCCGGTGGGAGCTCCATACTGAATTCTTATAAGATTGGTATTTTTCTAACTGGCTTTATCGTAGAGCCGTTATAGAATATGGTTGTTGTACTATCTCTTTGGTACCTCTGATATTAAGAGTGATCCTGTAATGCTCTCAATCATGATTTCTATAATTTTCTGGGTCCAACAATCAGAATCCTGATTTAATTAGTTGATGTAACTCTTTAGTTTCCTCTTCCTTCTGATCATCCGTTATGTAGGCTTAAGCTATCTTCCGATATGCGGCTCATGGCATTTAGTTATTACTTTAGCCTTTCATGGATGCTATGGAAAACCATGATACAATCTTCTAATGATTCAATCCTATGCCTATGACCTGGATCCAATTCCTTCTTTTAACTTATACCGGAGTCTTCTACGGCTGATCATTAATCGAATAATTCCTTTCATTCCATTTCAGCATTCTTCAAACGTAAGCAATTGTTTTTCCTGGTCTTTTACCCCTTGTTGCATGCATACTTAACTTATCTGAGTTCTCACGCATGCCGAAATTTTTGTGCAACTTATATGGTCTCGAATATTACTTTTGATTTTACTTCCCGTTCACTAGCCACGGTAGATTCCTCTTTCTTATGGAGGACGTACAATGTTGTTGTAAAATTATTATTACAAGACCATTTCCTCTTTAGGTTATTGTGCTTAGGTTGAAGCCTTCTTCCTTATTTCTTTACCTAGTCTTTCCCTGTAGCACTTTGGGAGGACCCTTTGACTCTTGTAAAGCCGCGAGCTTATTACATCGTATACCCAATAAACTTTTTGATGTCCTTCCTCGCCTACAATTATCCGTAGTTACTTGCCTCTATGCCCTTGTGCTTGTAGGGTTGCTTCTGAACTGATAATTTAACTGTCTTCCTAGTGGCACTCTCTTTTATTTCCGTAATACTCATATGGTACCTTTAACAATCCTAACTCCTATCTGAATGTTTCTTAAGTATTACAGTGACATTATTGCGAGGCTGAAATCACTATATTGGGTTTTACTATGTTTATCTTGCAAGATCTGCTGACTCGTCTGTAACCTCCTGTTTAGCCATAACTAGGCTCTTCCTTAATCAACTACCAACTACTCGGTGGCCCATTCTTATATCAATGTCCCGCGTAACCTTTCTTGGGTTATTTCCTTTGTTTTAACATACCTTTCACACTGGCTCCTTATCTATCAATAACATTTTGGGCTGGAACCTTTACTTCTTCTCCTTGACATCGTGTTCGCATAATGTTCTGGAATCGTAGCCTATCTGTAGGCTTTGAATAAGTGCAATCTCATCCCTTTTTCATTTTTGTCGCATTCTTCCTTTACCATACCATAATTACTAGAACCACTTAATTCTAATTTAATGCCACATCACTCCATATTCCCCCCTTTAGGGGAGTACTAAGAGTTGGAGCTATGACGATCTACCTATAGATGTTTTACCTTTTTATCTTTGGCGTCCTTTCACATCATCGATAACCTTTACTCGCCTTGCCGTAATCCTTCTGTACCAAGGATAACATAATTCCTTACTCATGAGGAAGGAACCTAGTACAACTGGCACATACAATCCCTTAAGCTTAACTTTGCTCATATTACTTGCTTTAGGGAAGCGTCTTCCTGAATGACCGTTCTCTGAATTTCTCAAGAATCTTCTTCTGTTATCCATTCCATTATTGCCAGAACGAAATCTGAAACTCTCATGAGGCCAACTATTATCCAATCACCCAGTCCCTAATTCATGTTTAGTTTATCTTGTTCACTAGACCATACTGATTCCTATTATTCTAGGGTCTAACCTTTCCTTCCAGTAGTTGCGTTGGAGTCACAAACTTATATTTCGAAGTGAGGATATAACTTTATGGCCTATACTCTTTTGTTGTCTTAAGGCCTATCACCTCTCGTCTCTTCCTTTTCCTTCACTTGACTATAGATTCTGTAATACTGTCATCTTTCGATCTACCGTTGTCATCCATGTATCATATCTTATTCGTAATGCTTCATTAGCTCTCTTCTTATTTTCTGCTAACATTTCTGTCTATCACTTTATTCTAAAAACTTCAATAAGATATTCTTTTGCTTTTAGCTCCCCTTTACTCCATCCACTGGCACTTTGGGTTGCCTAGAATTATCTCTCTACTAGAGATGGGAGCCATACTAAGATAATATTTATCCTTTCCAGGCTTCCAGTGCCTATCTTTGTAGCACTCATATCTAGCTGTACTATTTTAGAGTATGCCATTTGGGTGTCTCACAAGGAGGCCTATTAGCACATTTGCAATATCCTTCGGAAATGTCAACTAGCGCAAACAATCAATTCACCATTTTGGGTTACTCTAACCCCAGCCAGGCCCTGATATCCCGTCTTTTTCTTAATCTACACCTGTTAGCCCCCAATAGGGTATAACTGAGATGGGTGTGGCCAATTATACATACCTCTGTTACTGTTGAGGGTAACTCACAATGCTTATATGTTTCTGCCAAAACTATAATACTGATAATCTTCATTAAATGGGTGCCTCGTACCCTTCTTCACCTTGTTTCTTTTACTTGCTGAAACTTGTGACTCCCTCCTTATTCCTTTTTACCGTAAGAGTGGATAGGCATTCTTGCCTTAGGGATCCTTATCAAGAAGCTTACACATCTTAGTATACACATGATTAGCTAAATACCTCAAATTTGTCCATCATAAGCATGATACAAAAATCAAGTTCCTCTGACTCAACCCTTCCATGGCTATATCTCTTACCAACCGTCTTTCTGGATGTAGGCATCATCGTATTATAAATAAGATAGAGTTAGAAAATTGAGTTCTTACAATTGAGCTCTATGACACGATCTAGAGTAAGAAAAAAGAGTGACAGTCCATCTAGAGTAAGAAAAAAGAGTGACAGTCCTAAATGCGATGTAGCCTCCTACTTATATGTGTAGTGTACGACACACCCATAAACAAGACTCTACTAGACACGGCTTGTAGACTCCCTACGACAGAACTGCTCTGATACCACTTTTGTCACGACCCAAACTGATGGGTCGCGACGGGCACCCGGTACCTTACTCAACCGAGTACCAATATAACGTATCTTTTCGTATCATACTATCATAGACAATTGAGCCGGAGAGGCTACCGTGAGATAGGTAGAATACAACATGTAATACTAACTTATACATAAGACATATGGGCCTATAAGTCAAAAATAACCACTCGTACACTGAACAGGCCGACAAGGCCATACAATCTTTTACGTACCTGACATCTATCTACAAGCCTCTAAGAATACATAATTGTCTTAAGGGTAGGGACAGAGCCCCACCATACTAAACAATACACATCTAAATTATACTGACCAAACAAGCAACTCCGGAGCAAATGGAGTGCACCAACATCTTCCGCTGAGTTGATCGCCTACTTGGAGGACTCTCGACCTGTCTATCGAGACCTGCGGGCATGAAACGCAGCATCCCCAGGCAAAAGGGACGTCAGTACAAATAATGTACCGAGTATGTAAGACAATATACTGTAAGATGAAACTGAACTGATAATATAATAACTGAAAGTAACTGGGAATCAAAGATAATCTGAAGATATACTCACCTACTGATACTGACTCAACTCTCTCAATATAGTAAGTAAAATAGCTATCCGGCCCTATAAGGCTCGGTATATATATAACTGCCCAGCCGTAGTAGGCTCGCTCATAGGCGCTCTGCCATACTAGGCTCTGTATCTTGGCCAACTGGGCTCGCTCATAGGCGCTCGGCCACAGTAGGCTCGGTATATAACTTACCATATGATCAGAGGTTGCCCAATAGGGACCTACCATCGATTATAGCTTGATAGTAATAAAAATACTGTAATACTGCATATATAGATTCTCTGCTCTCATGACTAGAAAAAAAGAAAATATCGAATTGGATATGAAGTCCTGATAAGGAGAATACTGTAACTTACAAAAATAGAAAAATATACGTAAATTCCGGGATATGAATTTTTTTTTATGCTTCGTTATCAAACTTGCGTAATTACGGGATCATGCCAAAATGAAAGAAGGGCTTAGCCTTAACATACTTGGAGTAGAAAAAAATTCGTACGATATTCTTGGAAAAGGTTGCACCGTACTCCTTTAGAACCGCAAAAGTTTTACGTTGCTGAGATTCTAATAATTCTCGATGGATTTTTGTAGGAATTGGTTGCAAGAAGTCTTGTCGAAAACGCATGAAAATTGCGAACGTTCTCACTTCTGTTTGTTTGTAGTGTGAGTAAGGAATTGTAGGAACTTTTTTTGGTTGTAGTGTATTGCATTCAAGACATTAAAAAAGAAGTGTTATGATAAGTAATGGGGTTATGGAGTATAGCAGCGTTATTTTTAAGGCCAAAATGAAGCCTAAAGTGCCAAACCTCTAATACCTTTTTGTATGTGTCACGTGTATGACCCTTTTAATTAGCCACCCTTCTTTCTAAGCTATGAGTCACACTCTTGGCATGGGAGGGCTGCCACATAATCCCCTTGTTGGGGGATTTAAACTTTATCCAGTCATCAATTAATTAATTAGGTAATATTCCGCTACCGGATAATTAACCAATTACCCACATAATTAAGAATTGTCTTAAATTACTTAAAATACTACTTACTTTTAATATACTTTATACGCCTTACTATCATAGCCACATGATACCTTGTATGGCACTAGTCCATAAATATCGGGTATTTTAGCTCAGGCCGTATTTTATCCCAAAATATTAAACTTTGATGAAATTCATTTCCTTCGATTCTCTTACCCTCTCACCTTCACGAATTTATTTATCACTTGTTTCAAATAGCATAAAATGCTTATAATCTTAAAATAATCTCATTTCCGAGCTTTCATCAATTTACTTATGGCGTACTTTCACGTACGAAAATATGGGGTGTAATAGCATCACAATGATAACCTTACATACTTCCAATCTCAGAGTACTCAATCTGATTGTCTCAACTCTCACTCATTACACTCAGTCACTCAGCATTGTACGGCACCTGTGCTCACTGCTGGTATATAAGACTCCAGAGGGGAAGATCCTGCCCAAACGCTAATATAAAGCCAATATGGCATGTTGCGGCGTGCAGCCCGATCTCACAACAATATATAAATCCCTTAGGGCTTGCTGCGACATGTAGCCCGATCTATAATAATAATATATATATAGCCAAAAAGGTGTGCTACGACGTACAGCGCGATCCAATAATCTCACTTACAACACGGCTCTCAGGCCCCAACTTAGTCATTAATCTCTCCACTCTCTTGGGCTCACAAATCTCATGACAATCAGCCCAAATAATGATATATGATACAACAATAAATAGTAATGGAGATTGTGATGTGATATGCAAATTATGGATGTGACTGAGTACAAAATTGCCATTTAAGCAAATAATTCAACAGCATAAATGACTCCAGTGGGTCTCGACGGATAGCATATAGTCTAAACATGATTTCTAACATGTATTGCAACTCAATTGCTCTAACACATAGGGATCACATGAATAGAAACAAGGTTTGATGGCTACACAGTACCACAGAATCGACCGGGTCCTAATTAGCACGGTGCACACCCACACGCTTGCCACCTACCATGTCTGTCACCTCTACACCAATCACATAACACGTATTTCAAGGATTCATACCCTCAGAACCAAGCTTAGGAGTTTTCTTAACTCAAACCGAGCAAATCTCTACTCCAACAAGCCCTTTCCTCACGAATCGGCCTCCGAACAACTCAATTTTAACCACAAACAACTCGATACAATCAACACAAGATATAGGAATCAATTCCATATGATAAAGCTAAGTTCTTTAACAAAATTCAAAAAGGCAACTCCAAGAATCAACCCTGGGCCCATATCTTGGAATCAAACAAAATTAACGAAATTCGAACACGCATTCAACCACAAGTCCAACCATACCAAAATTACTCAATTTCGATCACAACTCGACCTTCAAATCCTCAAATTAAAGCCTGTGAAGTTTCTACAATTTTCCCCAATTTTTCCAACCCAAAACACTAATTAAATGGTAAAAACAACGATAGATTCATGTATAACAACCAAATCCGAGTTAGAATCACTTGCTCCAATCAACTCCTTGAAAATCCCTTCAAGTATCACCCAAATCCGAGGCCTCTAGCTCAAAAAATGAAAAATGGGTTCAAACCCTCGGTTTTGAAATTAATAGTTGCTACCCAGATGCCCTTCTTCGAGAACGCGGAAAGTGCCTCGTGTTCGTGAAGCACAAAATACTATGCTGCCAAAATTCCTCTTACGCGAACACGGGAGCCCCCACACGAATGTGATGAAAATTGAACCAAGTCCTACGCGAACGCAACCCCTCATTCGCAAACCTAATTCGTCATTCGCGAATGCAAAGTCTTACAAGCCCGATGCCCCACCTGCCTCATCCTTCTACGTGAACGCGATCAACCCCTCGCGATTGCGTTGAACAAACTCCCTATACCTTCGCGAACGCATGGCCATCTTTATGAACGTGACGAACAAACTTCACCTGCCTCCCAGATACTCTTCGCGAACACGAGACCTCTATCGTGAATGCGAGACCTCTCTCGCGAACTCGAATAAGGAAACCACACATCAGAATTTATGCAGTTCAAAATGCCAAATTCAATCTGAATCTCAAGCAAGGCCCTCAGGACCTCTTCCAAACATACCAACAAATCCTAAAACATCATACAAACTCGCGCGAAGCGTCAAATCACATCAAATAACACTAAAACCACGAATCGTGCATCGATTCAAGCCGAATGAACTTATGAAGTTCTAACTTCCAAAACTAATGCCGAAACATACCAAACCAACACCGATTAACCTCAAATCTTGTACACAAGTCATAAATGATACAACGGACCTATTATAACTTTCGGAACCAAAATCTGAGCCTGGTAACCACTAAGTCAACTCTATGTCAAACTTCTCAACTCTCCAAACCTCAACTTTTCCAGTTTTTCCCAATTCAAGCCAAAATCACCTACAGACCTCCAAATCAATAGCTGGACACACTCCTAAGTCCAAAATCACCATACGGAGCTATCGGAATCATCAAAACTCCATTCCGGAGCCATTTACACATAAGTTAACATCCGGTCAACTCTTTCAACTTAGGCTTCCAACCTTTAGACTAAGTGTCCCAATTCATTCCAAAATATCCCCGAAACCAAACCAACCACCCCGGCAACAAAAAAACATTGAATAGGAAATAAATGGGGGAATGGGGTTACAACACTCAAAATGACCGACCAAGTCATTACATCTTCCTCCTCTAAAACAAACGTTCGTCCTCGAACGGGTCTAGAATCATACCTGGAGTCTCAAATAGGCATGGATATCTTCTACGCATATCCCTCTTGGTATCCCAAGTAGCCTCCTCGACCGGCTGACCTCTCCACTGCACCTTCACTGAAGCTATATTCTTTGATCTCAACTTTCAACCTGCCTACCCAAAATGGCCACCGACTCCACATTATAAGTCAAATCACCATCCAACTAAATAGCGCTGAAGTCCAAAACACGAGATGGATCACCGAAATACTTCCATAGCATAGAAACATGAAACACTAGATGAAAACTCATAACACCCTTCATGGGTGAAACTCTTAGCAATACTTTCTGGTGGCAGCAGCATCACGAACCTTCTGATCGGTGTAGCTCTTCTGTCTAGATTGCACCGCGCGAAGTCAATCCTGAATCAACTTAACCTTGTCCAAAGCATCCTAAACCAAGTCAGTACCCAATCGCCTAGCCTCACCCGGCTCAAACCAACCAACTGGAGACTGACATCGTCTCCCATACAAAGCCTTATACGAAGCCATCTGAATGCTCGATTGGTAGCTCTTGTTGTAGGCAAACTCTGCAAGCGGCAAAAACTGATCTCAAGGGCCCCCAAAATCCATGACACAAGTGCATAGAATATCCTCCAATATCTAAATAGTGCTCGGATTGCTCGTCCGTCTGAGGGTGGAATGTTGTACTCAACTCAACCCGTGTGCCTAACTCTCGTTGCACTGCTCTCCAAAAATGCGATGTAAATTGTGTTCCCCGATATGAAATGATGGACACCGGCACACCGTGAAGGCGAATAATCTCGCAGATATAGATCTCATCCAACCGCTCCAAAGAATAGGTAGTCCCAATTAGAATGAAATGCGCGGACTTGGTCAGTTGATCCACAATCACCCAAATAGCATCAAACTTCCTCGAAGTTCGTGTGAGCCCAACTACGAAGTCCATGGTGATACGCTCCCATTTCCACTCAGAAATATCAAGCCTCTGAAGCAAACCGCCCGGCCTCTGATGCTCGAACTACACCTGCTGACAATTTAGGCATCAAGCTACAAACCCCACTATATCTTTCTTCATCATCCTCCACCAATAGTTCTTCCTCAAGTCCTGATACATCTTCGCGGCACTCGGATGAATGGAGTATCGCGAACTGTGGGTCTCCTCAACAATCAACTCATGTAGCCCATCCACATTAGGCACATAAATCTGACCCTGCATCCGCAACACCCCCATCATCCCCAATAGTAACCTCCTTGGCATCACCGTGCTGAACGTGTCCTTGAGGACAAGCAAATGGGGGTCATCATACTGACGCTCTCTTATGTGATCATATAAGGAAGATCGAGAAACCACACAAGCTAGAACCCGACTAGGCTCCGAAACATCTAACCTCACGAACTGATTGTCCAATGCCTGAACATCTGATGCAAGCAGTCTCTCACCAACAGGAATAAATGCAAGGCTACTCATACTCACTGCCTTTCTACTCAAGGCATCGGCCACCACATTGGTCTTCCCGGTATGATATAGAATGGTAATATCATAGTCCTTTAGCAGCTCCAACCATCTCCACTGCCTCAAATTTAGATCCTTTTTGCTTGAACAAGTTCTGGAGACTTTGATGATCCGTAAATACCTTACAAGGTAGACCATAGAGATAATACCTCCAAATCTTCAATGCATGAACGATGACTACCAACTCTAAATCATGAACAGGGTAGTTCTTCTCATGAGGCTTCAACTGGTGTGAAGCATAAGCAATCACTCTACCCTTCTACATCAAGACACACCCAATACCAATCCGAGAAGCATCACAATACACAATATAAGAACCCGATGATGAAGGCAAAACTAGAACTGGAACTGTGGTCAAGGTAGTCTTGAGCTTCTGAAATCTCTCCTCACACTCATCCGACCACCTGAATGGAGCACCCTTATGGATCAACCTGGTCAAAGGCACTGAAATGGATGACAAACCCTCCATAAAGCGACGATAATATCCGGCCAAGCCGAGAAAACTCCAAATCTCAATAGCTGAAGATGGTCTGGGCCAACTCTGAACCACCTCTATCTTCTTGGGATCCATATTAATCCCCTCACTGGACATCATGTGCCCCAAGAATGCCAACTAACTGAGCCAAAACTCACACTTGGAGAACTTGGCATAAAGCTTCTCGTCCCTCAACCTTTGTAGCACAATCCTCAAATGTTGTGCATGCTTCTCCTGGCTACGTGAGTGCACCAGGATGTCATCAATAAACACTATGACAAACAAATCAAGATATGGCTAGAATACACTGTTCATCAGATGCATGAATGTTGCTGGGGCATTGGTCAGCCCAAAAGACATATCAAGGAACTCATAGTGACCATAACTGATCCTGAATGTCGTCTTCAGAATATTCGAGTCCTGAATCTTCAATTGGTGATACCCAGACCTCAAATCAATCTTAGAGAACACTCTAGCTCCCTGAAACTGGTAATAAATCATCAATGTGTGGCAAAGGATACTTGTTCTTGATTGTAATTTTGTTCAACTGCCTATAGTCAATGCACATCCGTATAGTACCATCCTTATTCTTCACAAACTGAACCGGTGCACTCCAAGGTGACATACTAGGCATAATGAACCCCTTATCAAGAAGTTCCTGAAGTTGCACTTTCAATTCCTTCAACTCTGCTGGTGCCATACGATACCGAGGAATAGAAATAGGTTGAGTCCCAAGCACCAAATTAATACCAAAATTAATATCCCTGTCGGGTGGCATGCCCGGAAGGTTTTGCATGAAACACATCCGGAAAGTCTCGCACTACCGGAACAAAATCAATAGTAGAAGTATCAGCACCAATATCCCTCATAAAGGCAAAATATGAACAACACCCCTTCCCAACCATCCGTTGGGCCTTCAGATATGAAATCACCTTGCTGGGAACATAATCTAGAGAACCTCTCCACTCGATCCTCGGCAACCCCGGCATCACCAACGTCACGGTCTTAGCATGATAATCCAGAATAGCATGACATGGGGACAAACAATCCATATCCAAAATCACGTTGAAATCAACCATACTAAGCAATAAGAGATAAACTCTAGTCTCGAACCCTCCGATGGTCACCACACACGACCGATACACACGGTACACAACAATAGTATCACTTATTGGCATAGATACATGAACAAGCAAAACTAAGGACTCACGGGACATATCCAAATAATGAGTAAAATAGGATGATACATATGAATAAGTAGAACTAGGATCAAATAATGTGGAAGCATCTATGTGGCATACTGAAACAATACATGTGATCACTGCGTCTGAAGAAACGGCGTCTAGCCTGGCAGGGATAGCATAGAATCTAGCCTGGCCACCACCTGATCGGCCTCCCCCTCTAGGGCGACCTCTAGCTATTTGAGCCCAACCCTGAGCTGGCTGAGCAGGTGGTGAAGTAACCGGTGCAGAAGTCATAACCCGACCCCTCTATTTAACTAGACCTACCAAGAAATGGGGACAACACCTCCTCACATGTCCAAACTCCCCACATTCTTAGCAACTCTGATCCCTCAATGGTGGTGGAGACTGAATCGGACCCTGAGAACCAGAATAGCTACTAGAAGAACCTGGTAAAGGTGAACCCTGAATTGATGGAGCGCGAGATGAACTCTGAGCTGGAAGGGCACTATATGAACCATAGCTAGCTGATGCACCACGATGAACCGGACAAGCCATCTGAGGGGGCCTAGAAGGATGATCCCTATTGTGGTGGGACTGACCCCAGAAGAAACACCGCTGAAACCACCCGAACCATGAGGCCTCTTGGCCTCCCTCTCCTCATGCTCCTGACTATGGACCTGATTTAGCCTCCTAGCAATATCAACCACCTCATCTAACATAGCACCTGATGCAATCTATCGAGTCATAACAAAGCGCAGTCCATAGTTGAGGCCATCAATGAACCTCATAATCCTCTCCTTCTCTGTGGGAATCAATCAGATCGTGTGACGAGCCAACTCTAAAATTCTCATCTCGTACTGGGTCACGGACATACACTCCTGGCATAGCTGCTCAAACTACCTACGCAACTCCTCCCTGCGAGTTGGTGGCACAAATATCTCCAAGAAAAGAACAGAAAACTCGTGCCATGAAAGTGGTGCAGCACCGGCTGGCCTGCTCCGCTCATAGGCCTCCCACCATCTGAAGGTTTCCCCTGTCAGCTAAAAAGTAGTAAATGAGACCCCCACTAGTCTTCAGAATACCCCGCGTGTGAAACATACGCTGGAACCTATCCAAGAAGTCCTGAGAATCATCTGACTCAGCCCCACTGAGTGATTGAGGCTTGAGCCTCCCAAACCTCTCTAGTCTCTTCTGCTCCTTGTCACTCATAGTGAGACCTACCTAGGCCTAAGCAACTACAACCGGCTGGGATGGTAGTAACCCCGGTGTCTGAAGTCCCTGCGCCACCTGCTCTGGAGTCTGAGCACCTCCCCCAGCCTGAGAAATGGTTGGCACGGCCGGAATTGAAACTGCCTGAGCCAGGCTAGTGCAAACAATCTATATCTAAGCCAGAGCCTCTTGAATGCCTAGAATCACAATGGGCAGAGCTCGTGCCTGAACTGGTCCCACCGGCTTAACTACATCTGGAATCTTCTCCTGAGTTAGAGCAACTGGTGGATCTACAGGGACTTCTCTAGATGTGGTACGAGCTTCACCTTGACCTCTACTGCGGCCCTGGCCTCTCGTGGCCCTAGCCGGTGGTAGTGATGGCCGTCCGCCCGATCCGGTAGCACGTGTACTCACCATCTATGAGAGAATAGAATAACAGAAGTTTAGTTTTTGAGCTCAACAAATTCGCACTACAAGAATACAAGAAGGTGAAGTTTTCCTAATGGTTCGGCAACCTCTCGAAGATAAGTACAGACGTCTCCGTATCAATCCGCAAGACTCTACTAAACTTGCTCATGACTCGTGAGACCTAAGTAACCTAGGCTCTGATACCAACTTATCATGATCCAAAATCTCACATGTCATGATGGCGCCTATCGCAATACTAGGCAAGCCGACAACTCACAAATAACCATGCATCTTTATTTTAAAACATACCAAAACAAGCTTAAATAGTGAAATTTCATATTAACTGATAAGAAAATACCGCAACTCGATACAAAATTCCCCAAAATTCGGGTGTCACTGAGTACATGAACATCTAAATGACAACATAGTCTGAGTGCTAAAACACTATCTAGAAAGATTGAACAGTACAAATAAACTAAAAAGAATGAGAGTCAAGGTATGCGAACGTCAAGGCAGCTACCTCGATAGTCTCCAACAGATAACGCTCCAAAGCTAGCAGCCGCCGTACTCTAAAGTACCTGGATCTGCACACAAAGTACATGGTGTAGTATGAGTACAACCGACCTGATGTACTCAATAAGTAATAAGACTAACCTTAGGCTGAAAGCAGTGACGTGCTCAGATAATTACAGTCCAAATTCAAATTTATAACCGTACAAATATGACAAGAAGAATGATAGTAATATCTCTGGGAAAACTCATAAATAGTTTGTACACAGTACAGAAATGTAGACATGCTTTCAAGTTTAACAGTTTAAGCTCAACACAGATGAAATATGCCAAGTATGACTGATATGAGGATTGTTACATCTCTATATCTACATGTCAAATGTGCATGTCACATGTAATGCATCACAATGATAACCTCATGTACTTTCACTCTCAGAGTACTCAATCTGACTGCCTCAACTCTCACACATCACACTCAATCACTCAGCACTGTACGGTACTTGCGCTTACTGCTAGTATGTAAGACTATGGAGGGGCGGATCCTGCCCAAGCACTAATATAAAGCCAATATGGCATGATGCGGTGTGCAGCCCGATCCCACAACAATATATAAAGCCCATAGGGCCTACTGTGTTGTGCAGCCCAATCCATAATAATAATATATATAAAGCCAAGAAAGCCTGCTGCGGCGTACAGCCCGATCCACAAATCTCACTCACAATACAGCTCTCAGGCCCCAACTTAGTCATCAATCTCTCCACTCTCTCGGGCTCACAAATCTCATGACAATCAGCCCAAACAATGATATATGATACAACAATAAATAGTAACGGAGATTGCGATGTGATATGCAAACTCTGGATGTGACTGAGTACAAAATTGCCATTTAAGCAAATAATTCAACAGCATAAATGACCCCAGTGGGTCTCGACGAATAGCATATAGCCTAAACATGATTTCTAACATGTATTGCTACTCAATTGCTCTAACACATAGGGATCACATGAATAGCAACAAGGTTTGATAACTACACAGTACCAAGGTTCACGCTCACACGCCCGTCACCTCAACACCAACCATATAACACGTATTCCAGGGATTCATACCCTCAGAACCAAGTTAAGAATTGTTACTTACCTCAAACCGAGCAAATCTCTACTCCAAAAAGCCCTTGCCTCGTGAATCGGCCTCCGGACGACTTGAATCTAGCCACAAACAACTCAATACCATCAACACAAGCTATAGGAATCAATTCCATATGATAAAGCTAAGTTCTTTAACAAAAGTCAAAAAGGCAACTCAAAGAGTCAACCTCGGGCCCACGTCTCTGAATCCGATATAATTAACGTAATCCAAACATTATTTCAACAACAAGTCTAACTATACCAAAATTACTCAATTCTGATCACAACTCGACCTTTAAACCCTCAAATTAAAGCCTATGAAGTTTCTACAATTTTCCCCAATTGTTCCAACCCAAAACTCTAATTAAATGGTTACAACAATGATAAATTAATGTATAAAAACTAAATCCAAGTTAGAATCACTTACCCTAATAAACTCCTTGAAAATTCCTTCATGAATCACCCAAATCCGAGGTATCTAGCTCAAAATATTAAAAATGGGTTCAAACCCTTGATTTTGAAATTAATAGTTGCTGCCTAGATGCCCTTCTTCGCGAACGCGAAAAGTGCCTCGCGCCCGCGATGAACACTGAACCATGTCTACGCTAATGCGACCCCTCATTCGTGAACGCAAAGGTTTACAAGCCTGGTGCCCCACCTACAGCATCCTTCTACGCGAACGCGATCAACCCCACGCGATCGCGATGAATAGAATCTCTATACCTTCGCGAACTCAAAGAACAAACTTCACCTGCCTCCCAGTTACCCTTCATGAATGCGAGACCTCTCTCGCGAACGCGAACAAGGAAACCAGACATTAGAATTTCTGCAGTTCAACAAGGCCAAATTCAATCTGAATCTCACCCAAGGCCCCCAGTACCTCAACCAAATATACCAACAAGTCCTAAAACATCATACGAACTCACTCAAAGCATCAAATCACATAACAACACTAAAACTACGAATTGCACATCGATTCAAGCCGAATGAACTTATGAACTTCTAACATCCAAAACTAATTCCGAAACATACAAAACCAACTCCGATTAATCTCAAATTTTTCACACAAGTCATAAATGACGCAACGGGCCTATTCCAACTTCTAAAACCAAAATCCGAGCTGGGTAACCACAAAGTCAACTCTCGGTCAAACTTCTCAACTCTCCAAACCTCAACTTTTCCAACTTTCGCCAATTCAAACAAATATCACTTACGGACCTCCAAATCAATATCCGGACACACTCCTATATCCAAAATTACAATACTGAGCTATCGGAACCATCAAAACTCCATTCCGGATCCATTTACACATATGTTCACATCCGGTCAACTCTTTCAACTTAGGCTTCTAACCTTGGGACTAAGTGTCCCAATTTATTTCAAAACATCCCCGGAACCAAACCAACCACCCCGGCAAGTTACATAATAATAAACAAACATAGAATTGTCAATAAATAGGGGAATGCGGCTACAACACTAAGAAGACCGGTCGGGTCATTACAATGGCATGGTGTCCGATCGGCTAAGCCGTCTCACTACAATGTCGTGTGGGTCGACATGGTCCTTTGCTAGATATCATCTCATCCAAATTAAGGGGGGAAATCTCAACACATCAACACGGGAATTTATCCCTAAATCAATCCTACACCGGCACGTGTAGCTTTGGGTTTAGGTTATTTCAACCCACCCTTCCTCGGTGACCTAACGATCCTCCCAAAAATATTTATCACATATAAAATAGTTACAATTCATTCATATCCTTTCTCAATATTTTTCACTTCATTGGCACTCTTGGCCGTACACGTGAATCATTGTTCTTGGCATGATAGCCACATTTCAACTATTTCATACTCTCATTCTTTCATCTTCGAGGATCATCAACATAGGTTATCAAGATAAAGAGAATTTTGAAATCATGACTTTAAATATATATGAGCAATAAGAATCTTATCCATAGTGAGTTTTCTTTCCAAAATAAAGCATAATAAATTTACAATAGAAACATGAATTTAAGTCATGGCACTTGATACATTAATCATACTTGAATATTTTCCAGAAGGAGAGCACAATATGATAGGAGCAATTGGAAAATATTTTGAATATATATCTTTTGACACAATGCTCATTTGGGATAACCCAACTTATTGGGGACAACTCGAAATATTAGAATTAAGAGCTTGGGCAAACCACGCTTGAAGCTTACAAGAATTTCATGGAATACAACAAGAGTTTAGCCAAGAGCTTTCGTTAGAGTTACTACAATGTTCCACTACCCTTAGTAACTTCAATCTATAGAAATACGATAAAATTGGACCATTATTAGGAAAGTGCTCATAGTATTCAGCTCACTTAGGCATTTCATCAAACACTAAGTGTGCAAATTTGACTATAAGGTTTCTGTGGTGGAATTCCTTCATCCCACAACCAATATCAACCAATAATTCATCCCGGATAATCTAACAACCTCCATGACACCTTGACCGATACATGCATGCCCAAGACACCACCCCGCCCCCCTAAATTAAGAACCACACTTCCAATTCTACCTATACACCTCAAATTTTGAAATATAGTGTTAAGGCTTTCAATCCCCCTCATATAAACCTCATAATAGTGAAATCCTACCCATAATTATATAATGGGACTTTGCATGAGAGCTTTGGACAAGGACATATCTCTTTAGAAGAAAAGTTGAGAGCTCTTCCCTTGAATCCCCAAGACTTGATCAACAATTTGGAGTGTAAAAATATTGGAGTTCCTCTCTCTCTCTCTCTCTCTCTCTCTCTCTCTCTCTCTCTCTCTCTCTCTTGTTCCTCCTCTCTCTCTTAAAATATATGGTTTTTGCCTTCAAAATGAGCCTCAATGGCATTTAATCAAAATGCGTTCTGGTTATAAAATACACAAAATGGACCATTCGAACCCAACTCTGCGATTGCATAGTGCTATGCAGAATAGGTTTGCGGTCCGCAAAATCGACCTCCAAAACTAGGCTGGTATATTCAAGTCTACGGCCAATATGCGGTCCGTAGATCAGTTATGCGGCCGCATAATGCACCACAAAATCTCTCTCCGGAATTTCTCGTGTTGATTTTGTGACGGATGTGCGGCCCGTGAAATGGTTATGTGATCGCATAATGGACCGCAAAATGACCTTAAAAATTGAGCTTCTCTTGTTCAACTTTGCGATGATTCTGCGGTCCGTGGAATATTTATGTGTTCATATAATAGACTGCAGAGATTCCATGTTCTATAATAAAAAATTCCACCAACTCCACAACGCATTGCACAACCCAAAAAGTTTGTACCACGACTCGCAATCTTGCTGCAAAAATTAGCTACAACCTTCCAATACGTTAGCCTATCCAGGCATCATAAAACCTTAAACTCCTTGGAAAACTTTTACGGGGCCTTACAGTGAACGTTGATTGACTCGTATCATGATTATGAAAAGAATTGAGATAATTGATATTGTATTCCATCTCCTTGACTGAAAAGCATGTCTAAATTCCAATTTCACTAAGTTTCTATTGGCAGACCTGATTGTTGATATCATATTTTATTCCATGCTCTATTTATGCTTCATATGCTTATTGAGCTTCTAGTAAGTGTCGGTGTAGATCCATCTCCATCACTTTTTCGAGGCTAGACTTGATACTTATGGAGTATCGTGATTTTGTACTCATACTATACTTTTGCATATTTTGTGCAGGTTCTGAGACCGGCATTTGCGGTCCCTTTGAGCTGAGTAGGAGTGTGTTATTGAAGACTTCGTGTTGAGATGCTTGATCCTATCCACGGCACATGGAGTCCCCTTTCCCAACTTATCTAGTTTTTTCTATGCATTTGTTTCCGAACAGATGTACTTATTCTATCGATTTTAGTTGCTCTTATTAGATGCTCGTGATGCAGTGATACCGGATTTGGGGAATTTGTCATATAGTTACGGTCATGTTTAGTCTCCGTTGTTGATCATACATTTATGTTATTGATTTGAGATTTATTTCCGCACTGGTTATTTATATCACAAAATAGTTAATGGCTTAATAATTGAATTATATTGTTGTTGTTGTTGAGTGTTAGCTTGCCTAGCAAGTGGGTTAGGTGCCATCACGGTTGTTGGTGGGATTTTGGGTCTGACAAGTTGGTATCAGAGCCCTAGGTTCTAAGGGTCTCGCTAATCGCGAGCATGTATAGTAGAGTCTTGTGGATCGATGTAGAGACATCAATATCTAATCTGCGGAAGGCTATAGGGCTTTAGTAACTTTTCCTTTCTTGATTCCTTATAATGTGATGTTATTCTAGCTTGAAGCTTATATCTTCAGTTCCTTCTACTTATTCATATGCGATGTTGAGTACTTCATATCAGTTGGGCAACGACGAATTATGATGAGGCTACAGATGTGGCGCGCGATGTTTTTGCCTTGTGTTATGAGCGCAGACTACTATTTTTGCCTTATGTAGGGATGTTCAATTATTTCATCCCAGTGTTGGTGCTACCCATAGGATCAAGGCCGTATACAGTGTATTGTGATATTTCATGCGTTGATCTTTGTGCGATGTTGGTGTAGAACGATAGGGAGATTGCTTATGTGTCACAGCAATTGAAGCCTCTTGAGAAGGATTATTCGGTTCATGAGTTGGCGTTCAGCATTTATTCCTACGAAGGAGAGGCATTTGGGGTATGGATGTTCATGTTTTGCCCGATAGATTTGCAAGATTGGGTATTTTCGAGCTTAGAAGAGTTCTTGCTTATGTGTTTGCATGGTCATCCTTGTTAGAGTACATCAAAGCTCATCAGTATGATGATCCTCATTTGCTTGTACTTAGGGACACGGTGTGTGAGCTGGTGCTTAGGAGGCGGTCATTGGAAATAACAATTTATTGCAACTTCAAGGTCGGATTTGTGTTCCTAATTTGAGGGAGTTTATCCCTGAGAAGACTTATAGTATGAAGTATTCTATTGATTTGAGTGCTACGAAGATGTATCATGGTTTGAAGCAGCATTATGGGTGGCAGAGGATAAAGAAGGACATTATTGGGCATGTCTTGTGGTGTTTGATTATCAACAGGTTGAGAATGAGCATGAAAGACCGATTGGTTTACTTCGGAAGATAGCTATACCTTAGTGGAAGTGGGAACATATCATCATGGGTTTTTGAGGTAGGATTGCCATGGACCTTGAGGAAGCTTGATGCTGGACCATTGTGGACAAATGACTAAGTGTGTGCATTTCATTTTGGTGATTACTTCTTACAC